>NW_017537645.1:611116-618442 GCF_001853355.1 Bactrocera latifrons | reverse complement strand
TGTTAAAATTGCTTTTTAGCTTTTGCCAACTGTGTGATTGCTGTTAAAATGCTTAGATTTCAAATTTTTGTAATAATATTCTTTCTTATCTTATAAATTTAACATAATACATAGAAATTTTATTATCTTTTCTCTTCTACTTAACCGTTATATCTGTATATTCTATTATCATGTGTAAGTGGGAAGCGTTTTTGATTTTTGTTCCTCATACCTTTCCTCCTTCTTATACTTTTGAAGTATGTTCCTGTGATATTAGCAAATATTTTGCAGTAATTAGTTAAATTACATAATATTTTCAAAATTTAAATGAAAAAGAAAATAGTTGTTTAAATTTATTTTTAGACATATTTTCCTAACAAACGCTAAATTACCATGAAACTTTCGTAAACAGGATTTTCGAGCAGATTTGATCAAAAAAAAAAACTCCAGAAAACAGCTGGAACTATCAATTCATGGATAAGATGAAGGGCTAGTATACACTTCCTTAGGTACAAGGTTTTCCAATAAGAGTGATATGAATTCATTATAAAAAATACTAATTGTTAAGGAAACTCAAATTTTTAATTTACTGTGAAGTACAATCGATAGAACTATGTTCTGAATATAACATCACTCAAATGACCTCCACGACTTCTTATGCATAAATAATGAATCCAATTTTCGTGTACTTTTTCCACTGAATCAAGTCGTGTGTCATTGGCTTATTTTAAAGCTAAAGATCTATGACTTTAAATAATCTCCGAATAGTGGTTCTCCTTACTTTTCTCGCAATAATTCGGCTGCTGAACGTGCCGTGTGGCACGTAGCCCCGTCTTGTTTAAACCAGATATTATCAAGGTCAACTTCTTCTGATTGCGGCCATAAAAATTTGGTTATCATCGATCTATACCGCTCTCTATTGACAGTACGGCATAAGAAGTACGGAACCATGATTCGATCAGACCAAAAACCACACCAAACTGTTAATTTAAGTGGATGTAATGGTTGCTCATGAATAATTTGTGGTTTTTCTTTGAAACAGAATCGACAGTTTTGTAAATTTACCATACTTCCCAGATGAAAGTGAGCCTCATCGGAGAAGATAATTTTCTTAAAAAATCGTTATCGTTTTCAATTTATTTCAAGGCAAAAGCAGCAAATTCACAACGTTTATGGTGGTTCACTGGGTTCAGTTCTTGAGTGCGAACAATTTTATATAGACGCAAGCCAGAATCACAGACAGTTCAAACTCTTGAGAACGTTTTAGAATCGACAAATTGCGGTCTTCAACAACACTTGCCAGAACGTCAGCAATATTTTCATTATTACGAGCGAAACTTCGTCTAATTGGTACCTGAACGTTAATTATCGATGAATAGCGAGCACAGGTGGATTATTATTAAGACCTTAAATGAAGAAAGGGCACGATATGTTACAATTCTTGTGTATACATTTCCATGATAAAATTGTAAACATTACTGAATAGAATAAAAAAAAAAAATACAGATCATTACGTATTAAAAATGGTCGACACATAACTTAGAAATCATATCATCTCTATTGGAAAACCCGGCATATTGATATTTTCTTATGTTTTGTTCCAAACTGAAATGCAAGCTCTGGTTCTCATTTAGTTCCGAATAAAATTATTAGTCGTGGTTAGAACTGTATGGAATGATTCCAATAATCTTAAACATAATCAATTTGTTCTGATTTTCAATACTTTTTTTCGGAGCTTTGAAAGACCTTTCCAGCACAGTTCATTTCAAGTTTAATATAGAAAAAATATATAAAGCGTTGGGAAGTAGATTACCAGAGTTTGAAGAAACAGTCCCGAATAAGGGCATCGCAAGAGATAGAATATCGACCAAGAAGAGTAAAAAAGTCAATCTCACTAGAGAATCCTGCCTCGAAAAAGGCCTGCCGGTTGCAGCTGGCATTCGGTAAGAACAGAGAACTTCTGTCTTTCGAGATTTACATTGACTACCTGGAGAACAACAAAACGGTCAAAAGGTATGGGCTGATTCGATACTGAATTGGTAAAAAGACGGAACCATTTGACAAAGGAAAAGTACTTGAATGATCAAATTTGTTGGTGTTTGATTCTTAATTCACAGCGATGCATAAAAGTATGAGTTCCAAGGTGTTTTTGTGTTAATCTGTCAAAAGACGAAATATGACAGCGGACAATATGAAATTCCCGCGACAGCCGGTTCTACGTTAACAGATTTGATCCGATTTTTCGCCAGCCAAAAGGCTGTTTTGTGGAGTTCTAACCCCGTTTGGATCGGATCGGACAATATTCAATCGTATTATCATTGAAGTGTGGGCCTTGCTTTTACCCATTTTCTTGTGCAGTTATTGAGACTGAAGTACGTGCCCTAGCAAGCTCATCAGTCTTATATTTTACTGCAATATTGCTGTGGCCTCAAATTGGAGCTTATGGGAAATTTTCGACAGCGTACTCTATTATTGCGTTTTACTTTTTTTAATTATACTAAGAAACTTAAGACATTGTTGTTCCAAAAACGAAAATTATTTTCCTGTTATTGGTTTGTTTTTGTAGTTTTGGCCCTTTAACTAATTACTGCAACACATCCACTTCAAATAAACATTCCATAAGTATGTAATTTGCGGTAGCCTCATGTGTACTCATTCATTAAACGCACACAAATACATATACAAATGTATATATGCTTGTATATAAAGTAAGTAGCCAATAAACCAAGTCTAAACTTTCAATTTCTCATAGTATACTAAATTTCAGTTTATCGCTTAATACTAAATTACCTTAACCGTTAGACTATTTTTAAACATATTTATTGTGTGTTTTGTTTTTGCCATGGCGCAAAATATTCGTGAAATAAAATTCAAAGTTCATTAAAAAAGTAAAATATAAAATTGTCACTAATAAAATTAATGTTTTCTTCTTGATTTAAAATAGACTCTCGAGCTGCGTCTTTCAGATGATTAATTGTAGGCGAGTATTTTTTTCTGACTTTTTTCCCTTACATATGTCTGTATGTATGTGTGTGTAGATATTTTAAAATGAAATCAATTAAAATGCAATTTACTCAATAAGATAATTGCTAACGATTTTGTTGTTGTTGTTGTTGTTGTCTTTTTTCTTGAGTTGTTGTTGGTAGCCAATTCCTTGTTTATTTCATAAAAAAATTCACGCTGCTAAACGCGAACGCTAAAATGCTTACGAAGTCAGCAATGCTACATTTCGCTTTTATGAATGATAAACATTTTTTTCATATTTTTTCATATTTTCTATACTTATATAACATGATTACTCTGATTTTGGGTTAAGTCTTTTAAAATACGTGTTTAAAAAGTATTAAAATACATGCGCACCACATTCTCTACTAATAATGCCGTTCTAGGAGCTGCTGTTTTCGCACTCCTCGGTATGAACACACCATTTCACACACACGCACACCCTCACACATGAGCAGCCATTTTAATATTTTCATATACATATGTACATACTTGCGATGTACATATGTATGTCTGTTTTGTTAGTAATTTTTAAGTGCATATGTTTGTAATCATTACATGCATTACCTTATATGCGCTTAAGTGAACTACAGTGTCTTTCCAACTGCGCTTCCACAGTAGTTTTGCTTTCGGCTTTAAAATTTCACAGATGCAAATACATATACATATATGTTTGTATAGTTGTTACATGCATATGTTTATAATTTAAAATTATTTTCAATAAAAAGGTACTGGATTGGTATTCATTCTTAGATTTTTGATTTAATTACATTTTAATAATTACGCAATTTTTGCAATTTTTGTTGTATTTAATTTCAATTGTGAAACTTTTCACTTTTGCAAATCGCTTTTTCAAATATATTTTTGACAAATGAAATGCATAATTTGGGAACTTTTTAAAATGATGCTTCAATTTTTGCAACAAATGTATTGTGTTGTTGTTGTTTTTTAGTTAAACGCTTAATGCATGCTTTAACTTGCCAATTACAGTTCGATTGCATGTAAAAATGATTGTTATTTTTTTTTTGTTGTATGCGTTGCAATTCTCTTTCGATTTCACGTATTTCAATTACAATTTAATAATTGAAAATTCTGAAATTTTAGTTTTTTTATGCATGCATGGAATTTTTGGCAATAAAACGTACACATTTTGCAATCATAGAGTTTTGTTTAAAAATACATTTTTGCATGCATATTTTTGCCATAATAATTAATAATTACCATAATTGTTTTTAATTACGTTGAAATTATCATTTTTTGCCGTTATATATTTTGATTTTGTTTTTGTTTTTTTAGTGTTGCGTCATTCAAGTCTTAATGTAATAATTCAGCTAAAGCACCATTTTATTTTATTTTACTCATCTCCATTAAATACTTGCTGTGTGTATGTATATTCATCTTTATATATATACTTGTATGTATGCTTGTTTTTGTATATACATATTCTATAACAAGATTTTTTTTTATAATCTTACTTTAATAATATATTGCAAAACTTAACTATTTGTTGGGCATTTCGAAAATTGCATGTGAATTTTACAACAGCGAAAATGTCAGATTCTGGCAAATTGTTGCCACAAAAAACTAAAATTTATTATTACCTTATTTATTAGCATTCAAAAATCGTGTTGCTTTTTTTCTATTGCATTATTGTTCGTTTTTCGGGTTGAAGGTAATAATATTGTTGTTGTTTATTGAGTTCTAAAACCAATATTATTGCATTTTTTATACTGAATAAAATTGTGTATGGATTCTAGAAGGTTTGACTTAAATTGTTTTTTTTTTCTAATTGCAATATGTAAAAATAATTTAAAATATGCTAAAGTAAAAAACTTAAAAAACTCCCAACAGAGTACTCCAGATGGACTTAAAGCTTTTTCCAATAAGCCAAATTATATATACAATACAGAATTGCAAAGACGAAAACCAATAAAATATATTCAATACATCCGAGGTTTACAGCACTAGAAACTGAACTTGATGCTGATCTTAAGGGTTAAGTCAATCTGGAGTACTCAAGTGCGGACAAGTTTTGCTGGCAAGAAGGAAAAATCAATGCAATTAAATTTTAGATTATCGCTTCGATCGCTTGGAAATTGGTTCCACGAAGCGGAAACTTTAGTTTGGGAAGTAAGAAAGAGTCACACGGAGCTAAATCCGGTGAATCCGGTGGTTGATAGATGGAATTCATTGAATTTTTGACCTTAAATTCGATCACAATCGTACTCTTTTTGAAAAAAAATTCAGCTTTATCGGGACGAGTCAAGCAAGAATGCGTTTCATATCCAAAATATCCCCCAAAATCATTCAAACGGACTCTGTAGAGATGTCGAGCTCTCTTGTCACTTCTCTAACACTTGCTTGACGATTTTCAAGCTAAATATCCTTCTCTTTTTCATCAGTTGAAGAGGTGGAAGGTCGTCCAGAAGGAGCCTTGCTTTTGATAAACTGAATCACAGCAAGCCTTTTCCAACATTCGCAACGATTTCACATACGAAATTTGGTTAGAAATACAAAGTTTGAGACAAATTCTTTGTTCGATATTTTTCTCCATTGTAAAAAGTGCAACCCTTACTGAGGTATACCGACTTACTTAAGCAAACTAGATGACAGATCTAGCCCATATTTGGCGTAGTAATTAAGGATGGCCCATCTTTGCAAAATACATTGTTTTGGAATATCATTTACCGAGAAATGTAATTACAATTTCTAGGTGCTCTTCTGTCACAATGTACATGTGTATATTTGAGTGCATAAAAGAAATGTTTTTATATATTATATTAACATTTTAATACAAACTGGCAACTACTGGGTCCATCTTCGGTAGCAGTATAATGTTTATAAAACAGATCTCTTCCGATCACCATTTGTTTTCAGCGATGGGACATACATTTGTTGAGCAGCACTTCGATACCAACGCAGAAGTCGAAATTTAGGTGTCTGATTGGTTTACTTCAAAAGGCGAACATTTCTATTGGCATAGTATCCCATGGTACTGAACTTAACTGATCCCGATACTCCGACAGCAGAGGCAAATTTGAAAAAGGCGGTTTGAAGAAAAACGAGTTCAAAAATAAACCGAACTTTGCAGCTGGCATTTGAAATTTTAGTACGCACATTTCTGGCTCAATGGGTATGTAAACAAGTAAAATTCAAGAGCTGTCATTTGGAAAAACACAGCGGTATCTTAAAGTTTGTGCGCCGGTGGAATTATCGGTACACATTTCTTCAAAAAATATGCCAGTGAAAATATAGCCCTCAATGGCAACCGTTATCGGTCCATGATAACCAACTATTTGATGCCTGAGATTGAAGCTCGTGATCTCGGCGACATTTGGTTTCAAGAAGACGGCGCCACTTCCCACACATCGCATCAATCAATGAATTTATTGAGAGAACACTTCGGGGAGCTGACTATTTGTCCGGTCGATTGGCCACCAAGGGCGCCTGTTATTTCACCGTTAGAGCTTTTCTTTAGGGAATAAGTAAAGTCTATAGTCTATAATCCCACTTCGAACAAAACATCACGCCAGTCTAAATGCTTGAACGAGACAGCAAAATTGAATGGACCATCTGAGACCTATCTGCGGCCAACTTTTGAAAGAGATAACCTTCAAAAACTAATGTCAAAGAATGTTCTTTCGAATGATAATACACATTCCACATTCAATTTGAAGTCTCTGTGTTTTTTTTTTTAAAGTAGGGAATCTCAAAATGGCTCACTCTCTAAAAACTGCAGCGAAAATACATAAATAACAAACGTTAAATTATCTAAAAATCCATTTGGCCTTGTCGGCACTGATTTTTCTTTCACCCCAACATAAAGTGTAAATAAAAATACATAAAAATCGCTTTAAAATTAAATTGAAATGTAAAACTCGTTTCACGTTTTTAAATAGAGGAAACTGTACACTTAGTATAACTTTTCTAATCCTTTTTTTCAATTTAAGGATAAAATATATTTTCATCCCTGTTAAGCAGTTTTTGAAAGAAGCATTTACTAATGAAACTTTTAGGAAAAAATAAATTTGTAATTAATTTTAACCGTTCAACTCCAGAGATAAAAAATATTGTAAAATTTACGATGAAAAAGTATAATTTTTAAAATGAAAATGTCCAAAAATATTATATATTATTGTCGAAAACGATTTTCGAAAAAGTAAAATTTTAAAATGAAAATTTCCAAAAATATTATATCAAAAAGTAAAAACTAAAATTGTTAAAATGAAAATTTCCAAAAATACATTATTTCCGAAAAAGTAAAATTTTTAAAATGAAAATTTCCAAAAATATTATATTATATTTTCGAAAAATTTTTCCGAAAAACTAAAATTTTAAAATGAA
>NW_017537645.1:526893-611101 GCF_001853355.1 Bactrocera latifrons | reverse complement strand
TGAAAATTTCCAAAAATACATTATTTCCGAAAAAGTAAAGTTTTAAAATGAAAATTTTCAAAAATATTATTTTTTCGAAAAAGTAAAATTGTTACAATGAAAATTTCCAAAAATACATTATTTCCGAAAAAGTAAAATTTTAAAATGAAAATTTTCAAAAATATTATTTTTTCGAAAAAGTAAAATTGTTAAAATGAAAATTTCCAAAAATACATTATTTCCGAAAAAGTAAAATTTTAAAATGAAAATTTCCAAAAATATTATTTTTTCGAAAAAGTAATATTGTTAAAATGAAAATTTCCAAAAATACATTATTTTCGAAAATGATTTTTGAAAAAGTTAAATTTTAAAAATGAAAGTTTCCAAGTATTTTCGAAACTATATAAACATACTAAAAGCTAAATATAAATATTGGGCAAATTAACATAATCTACAAAAAAAAAATCTGAATTCAAGCATATCATTATTTACTCAGTTATATATGCTTTTAATTGTAATATATAACCACTGTGTATACAATATATGTATATTTTCTTATATGCTAATTGTTTTTGCATTTACAATATCATTTAGTTTTTTGTTTTTTATTTTTGTGAATTGTTTGTGTTTTATTATTATTTATAATATTTTGTGTTACGATTTAACGTAATGTTCGCTACAATAAAATCCCTGTAGGTTTTCTCTGCATACTTTATTTTAAATTTTTTTACGAATGTTTGTAATAAAAATTAAAAAATAAAATGAGCAAATATTTCTTACTATAAACCATAAGAAACGGTTAACAAAGCACTTTCATAAATATTTTAAACTTTGCTTTTTAAACAAAAGTTCAAGCGTTTTCTTCACACTTCACACGAACAAAATTGGCTCAATAAATTTATGGTTAACAAAAAAAGTGGTGAATGCTGTTTGGTCTTTCATTTTCATTTCCCAAATTACGTATATTCGCTATAATTTAATAATTTCAGGGCGCATAAATCCACCCAATTGGTTAAAACATGTTTAAGGTACTAATATTTTGTAATATAAAAATTGGATTAGCATCTAAAATAAATTATTAAGGCATAATATGTGTTTGTTGTTGTTATTATTGTATTATTATTATTATTATTATTATGGTTTACTATAAATACTTATGTAAGCAGCAGCAGCATCAGCAAAAGCGGCAATATTTTGTACAATGCATTGTGTTGAGGCTCTCAAAGCGTTTGGAAACCGAAAAGTAACTTCGTGGGTTGGGACTAGTACTTGCTTATGAAATGCAACACTGGGCGCTTTTCCCCCAATATCTCATTCTTTCTTTTAATTTCTAGGATACTTTTAGCTTAGGTGCAAATAAATTTTAATTTATTTTGATTTTTTTTTTAATTTTAAATTGCTTGTATTGTTTATTTTTCACAAACACTTGCATGTGTGTGTGTTATCGATTGTCTAAATATGTAGAAGAGGCATGAGGTTTAAAATTATTATTAATTTGGCGCAAATTATTTTAACAAATGCAGTATGGTCTGTTATTCGATTTCAAACTTTACATCATTGAAGGGAAAAACTTATAGTGAAGTAAACAAAAATATTAAAAATTGTTGTAATAAATATTTTGATATTTTATACTAATTGTATAAGTTATAATATATAGAACAAATCTTAACAAATATATATAAATTTTGAAAATATTTCCAAAAATTCGAGCTACAGGAGTCATAGCGTTTAGTTTCTGGTTAGTTATTCTATGCCGAGAGGTACGCTATCTAAAAATTCTAGTCTAGAAACAAAACCAATCGATGTTTTATTATACTTTGAAAGTTTAACTAATGAAGAATATGCCAACAAGGGGATTTTTCAAAATATAAAATCTTTTCGGAGTTATAAAATGTATTTTTAAAACTATACCCACGATTTCTTAGTCGATTTATCTGAAAATTTTATATTGTATTCCTTATAGGCTTGTCTATGTCGGAAACTAAAGAAATCACCAATTTTAATTATTTAATATTTACAAAAAAAATCTAAACCGTCAACAAAGGTGGTTCAGTAATCGTTTTTCTCTTCAGGCAATCATCGTTTCGTAGAAGTTTTTTCCAATTTTTCCATAGTACCGGACATTGCGACATTATTCTACAGTAATAATTTTTTTTGGCTTCCTATTGCTGTGTGCATTTGAATTGTGGGTATGTTTACGTGGCAATTTTTTGAGACCCTCTATTTAGCGGTTGTTTGTATCACTTAAAAATAAAAAATAATGAGTTAAAATTTGGGTGACTGTTTGTTCGTCCGTCCGTGCGTGAGTGTTTCAGTGAAAGCCATAACTTGAGTAAAAATGGAGATGCCTTGAAATATTTTGTTACATATAATATATATGTATTGCTTGGCACCTAAGAGGGGTCGCTATTGCAAAAAGGCGTAATAAGACAACTGTAACGCCCGCTATATTAATATAAATTAAGGTGAAAACTGTAATTTAGTACACAGTTATTAAAATAAATCTTACGAGCCTAAATTGTCGAAAAAGGAAAATAGCTTTTTAAGGATCCAAAACTCTGAACATGTGAACCTTAGGGTATACGTATAATATTGTGATCAAATTGAAAAGTTAATTTTGTCCATTTCATCTCCTTTAAAGTAAGCCCCTCCTACTGATCACGAATTATCAATGCAGTATGAGATGGTGCATTAGCACATTTCTTTGTTCAATAAAAATCGAAGAATTCACTTTTAGAGCGTCACAAACCGACGCATATCTCAAGTACTAATTAATATTTTGACGTGAAATCTAGCATAGATGTCACAAATTTACCGATTCGAAAAACGCCCGAAGTATAAATTAAAAATTCAATTTGATCACGGCAGTATATATAATTTGTACCGAAAATATCGGTCAAGAATTGAACATTTTTGTGATGACAGAATGTATTTGTGGCAAAAATGTATAAACTCGAGACTTTCTTTAGACCCCATATACTATTATAAAGATTTTAAAATTTCCGGTTGACTTTATAAAGCATTAATTGGTCAATATGAAATCTAATTGAAATACAGAAAGAATCTCTCTCTAATGATGTGCTTAAAATAGCCCTTCCTACGTGGCCTATTTAACGTCGATATTTTAACCTTCCCAGGCGACATCGCATCGTTTTGAACCAAACTTTGTTCAGCGATGATGCCTATTTCTGTCTTAATGGGTATGTAAACAGGCGAAATTGCCGCATTTGGGACGAAGCTCAACCTGAAGAGTTGCAATAACTGCCATTTCATCCAGAAAAAAAAACGGTTTATTTTGGCGATCGCGCCATGACTTGATGTCTGAAATTGAAGCACCACCAAGATTGTCGGATATCACACCGTTAGACTTTTTTCTGTGGGAATATGCAAAGTCTAAAGTCTACGCGGTCAATTACGACTAGATTTAGGCGTTGGAGCAAAATATCACAAGTGTCATTCGTCAGTTTCCGAATGCTCGAACGAGAATCGCAGCCGTGTCCAACATTTGAAAGTGATAATCTTCAAAAAATTAATGCCAAATAATTTTGAATGATAATAAGAATTTAAAATTTCAGTGTTATTTCTTTAAGTGGGGCGCCTCGAGTGATCCTTCTTTTTATAATTATCTTGGAGATGATACAAAATTCAATAAATAATAATATTTTTTTATAAAGAAAAACTGAAAATTTATTTTCACAAAAACAAAAAAAGCAACTTAAATCGATTCATTGACAGGCATTGAAATGATTCAAATTCGTTATTTGAATTTCAGCTTCGAACAAAAGCTACGAAATAATAATCAAAATGAACAAAAATAATTTTGTAATAATACTAACAATAACAAAATGAAACCGTTAGGTACACAATATAATTAATTCGAATAAACAATGCAAATATAAATAACAAACATTAACTAGAGGAGGCGTGTTGATGACATAAAGTTTGAAAGCAAACATCCGCATTAAAAAGGCATACACAAATAAATAAATTCGTTTACAAAACCTTGCAATTGTGTTGGAAAATGTTCAATTTTCAATACTAAAGTAAAACTGATTTTTCCACCAATTATGTGCTTAAATGTAAATAAATATGTAAATTCTGTAGAAAAATAATCCTCAATCATCTTAAGTTAGCTTATTTACAAATAGTTATTTGGTAAACTACAAACATAATTGCTAAACTAATTAGAAATAAGTAATTTCTAAAACATAGCAAGCCTTAAGAGTGTCCTAAGTAATTACAGTTACATTTAGAGCGAACAAACGCAAAACTTAATAGAATAGTTCAGCTTTTAGAAAGCAGCTAAGTTAGTGTATGTACATATGTATAAGCTTAAAATAAAATTGCAAACAGTTGATATGTTACACGAGTACTTGTTCTTTTTGTTGTCTGTATGTATTATATGTATATATATATACAATGCAGCAATTGGCAGCTCACTAGATACCTAAAAACCTAAAAGTTCTCATTAAATTTGCAGCTCAACTCAGATGAGTGCCTCAATGCGGAGAAGCATTTCAAAAAACAAAAAAAAAAAACAAAAAAAATTTAATAATGTCCCTAAAAACTATACAATATTTACAGGAAATGAAACACAACATTTTATGTTTGCTTACAATTAGGTCTAACAAAAATCATAAAGAAGAAAAAAAAAAAAGGAAATTGTAAAGGAAAGTAGGCTTGTAACTAAATTAATTTACACACTATTCAATTGGTTATATGTCGATATATGGTATATATAGATATACGAGTATAGTATATGTAGATATAGGTTTGTGTGATAAGCTAGTTCAACTAGCAACTTAACAATTCCATTGAGTTTTTGGCTTAACGCTAGCAAAGCACGGCTTAAAATATAGATTGTTGCTGATTTTGTTGTTGTTGTTGTTGCTGGTGTTGTAATTGTTGGTTCAGCTGAAACATGGGTTGTGGCGAAGTGCGATGCTGACGTTGTTGTTGTTGATGTTGATGCTGCTGCAGCTGATTCAAGCGCTGCATGTGTGAGTTGGTTTGTTGCTGCTGCGCATGCTCCAACTGAAAGCCACCACCATTCATATGATGCTGATGAGCATGCGCCTGTTGCTGCTGATGTTGTTGTGATTGTGGTGGCGTATGTTGCGAGTGCAATTGTGGTTGTTGTTGTGGCTGTGGTGTCGAGCTCAAGGAAGACAAGGAAGCTGTGGAGGACGCCGGCCCAATCCCCACTAACATTTGTGATTTGGAGTTTCTCGTAAGCGGCTTATGATTTTTGACGCCGTCCGAGGAATGTTGCCACTGCCAGCAGGCACGACAAAAGTATCTGTTTTTAGATCAAAAATTCAAAAAGTCAAAATTCATAAAATCTATTAAATGTATTCAAAAATTAATGTAAAAACGAATTTATAAGAAAATATTTGTAAGAAAAAATGCCTTTTCCGTTTAATATTTCAATTTTCGTTAGATAATATATCGATTAATATTAAAAATATCCTTTTTCTTAATTTTAACTTACCTAAAGCACGACAATTCGCGACAGAAGTATGGTCCATGCTGCACACCACAGATCGAACAGAGCGAGTCTTCAAGATATGGATCAACCTGCACTTTCTTCGTGAACTTAGACGTGCGTATTTCGATGAACGCCGCCGAAACCGCCTTCATATACGAGCGATTGTTGTTGAAAGTAACGCGTCCGGAACCAATGGGATATTTGTATTTGTCGGTATCAATACCTGGAAAAAATAGCGCAGATTACATTAATTAATAAAAACACAACATCACATTGAGGGTATATAATTTATGGAGTCTTCGACGTTTCCTTCTGGTTATTACAAACTTTGTTTGGATACTTATATCTCATTCGGGATATGAAGAGGTAATACAATATATGTGACCTGGTCTACGGAAAGGGGGCTTAGGTGTCAAAAAATTAATTTTCRCTTTTTAGTTGATTCGGATGGAAGATGAGATGCTTTTTTTTTAACAGCTGTTTCCCAGAAAAGTAGTTTTCGCACGTTAGCTCCCTTTTCGTAGACCAGGTCACATATATTATTCTTCGAAAAATTTCGGAAAATTTGGATATTCAATCGCTATACGGCGAAATGGACTGTTTTTGCTGAGTACTGGACCAAACCTATTCCTAGTCCTAGGTAAAAAAAGAGAGTTCTCCATCGACTTCATATTTCCACAGATCTTAAAGGTCAGCTGGCCAGTGATTGGAAAATTTTGTTGCTTGCACTTTAGGATTAGCTCGTTAGCTCCATCTTATGTTTTAAAAAAATATGGACCAATGATGGTTTCAAAGCAGCTCTTTTACAACTTTTCAAATACGGCATACGGCTGAATTGTTAAGTGATCGCCTGAGTTGTTATTTCGAAATGCCTTAGCAAAAGACAGAAGTCTTGCTCATAAGTACTAAAAAGGTGGAGGTAAGTATTATATATCTCTCACCATAGAAGAATGTGAGGTTCATTCATAGCCACAATTAAAGTATCTGGGACTAATAATAGACGAAAGTCTCAAATTTAAAGCTCACATAGAATACACTGTAGGTAAAGTGAAAAAAATTCGGAACATCTTATCAAAAATGATAGGAAATAAAGGCTGCGTGCGTTCCAGCCGGCGATTTCTTTTAACAAAAGTAATGATATAGGTTGTATCAGATGCTGGCAGGCATTCAAGCATCTACCAACCAAATAAGACGGACATCAATTCGTGGATCGACAGACGACAAGTGGAGCTAGATTTCCACCTAATCCAAATAGTAAGTGCTGTAGAAGCTACCTTTACTTTATTTCAGCACGATATTAGTCCGAATTTCCCGAAGTTAAGAGTGCTTTGAAGACTCTGATCATGTATTCTTTTATTCGCTTTTAAAGTACAAAGGAAAAAGTTAAAACTACACTCGGTGGTATTTGACGATACCCGTGTTTCAGTCAGCGAAAGCTTCAATTATGACAAAACTGAGATAAAGAGCAGATTAAGCGTCCATCAGTTCGTGCCATAGAGGAGACTTAAATGTCTTATCATTCCCACGAAGTAATACTTAATCAGGTGGTTCCGTAGCGGAGTCTGAATTTGAAAATAGGTTACGTTTAGCGGATTTAAGTTCCGCACACCAGCATTTGATGCTTCCCCCTTTTTAAAAAAATAGCTTGGTGTCAACATAATTATGTGCCTATATAACAATTTAAAGTCTTTGAAAATATCAATTCTAAAGCATGTTGCAATTAACACTATTTGGTTTTGGGAAATTTTTGCATTACTCACATAAAAAACTAAATATGATATTTTAAATGTTTTATGTAAACATAACATAAAAGATAATTATCTCACCTGCATATAGCACGCCATCGAAGAGGTCATCCATTATTTTTGCGAGACCCTCTGCGGTGAGCTTGCCATGCAATGCACCCACAAATACGGTTTTGGTTGGATCTAATTTCTGTGACGTAGACTTGACAAAATTTGAATCGGCAATAATCCAAGGAATGACCTCAACCTTTACAAAAAGCGTTTAAAATAATTTAAAATTAGCAGCATGAGCCAAAGATTTTTACAAGGGGAACAACTTACGTCCTTGGCTTTGATGCGTCGAGAAGAAATTTTGAAATAATAAATCCCACCACTCTGTGAGTCATCGACTTGTAAAACGCAAGCGGATAGTAGAGCCTTCACTTGTTTGTCGGATTCGAAGATTATGTAGACATAACCCTTCGGTTGCGCCGCCTGTTGCTCTTTACCGGGCCACTCGACTCTGTAAAAAATGAAGAAAATCAAAACGCTCGAATTCTCTATCGAAAAAACGAGGCATTGATGTATACTCTACCTAATTTGTCCAAACGGCTTGAATATCTGTATCAGCGACTGTTCGCTTATGTCCCAGGGTATGCCACCGAGAAACACTTTAGGCGAGTAATTTAACATGCGATGCGAACGCGGCGGCAACTGTCCGCTCCAAGTGCAAGTGGCATCATAGAGTGCGGCCGAACTGCGATAGAACTTTGCAACGCGGTCCAAATGCGCATCTGCGGCAGCGGCCGACTGCGGTTGCGCTTGTGGCTGTGGCAAGCCCTTGAACTGGTTCATGCCATTGTTGTAGCCCTGCAGCAAGTGATTGAGCAGTGGCACCTGTTGCGACTGTGCTTGCAACAGCTTGAGCGTGTTGAATGCCTGCATATTTTGCAGCTTCGACAATTCCAAATCGACAGCGGTGAGTGCATCGAAGTTCTGCAATTGCTGTTCGTCGAAGAGATTTGTGGTAAAGCCCGACAGACCGTTATTGCCATTCCCCAGATTGCCCAGAGAGGTAGTAGATGTTTGCTGCTGTTGTTGCCCGAACGGCAATGACTGCTCGAAATGCAGTGATGCTGGCAGCTGTTGCGGCTGCGTTGACAGCTGTGTTAGTTGTTGTTGCGACAATTGCGATGACAATTGCTGCTGCTGTTGCAGTGACATTTGCGAGTCATTATTGTCTGCCACAGAGAGCAGGTTCTGTTGCGATTAGAGAAGGCAGTAAGGTTTAAGAAAATGTTTTTTTTTTCCGTTGAGTAAATATTTGTATTGTGTGGCAACTTACGATCATATCTATCAAATTGTGCTCCACATTGGATTGATTGCTGTTCTGACTCTCCGGCGAGTTCGAGCGACTATTCGAGAGACAACCACCAATGCCGCTGCTCACGAAATTATTCTGATACATCAACGGTATCGAATCAACCGATAGACCATTGGCGCTCGATGAGTTGCTGCCATCGCTAGAATTTCAAATTATAACGAAAAAGTAATAATTTTTGAATATTATTTCTCATAAGCTGCCGTTTGAGCAATAAGTGTATGTGAAATGTTAAATTAATTATTGTAAAAAAGTTAAAAGTGAGCTTTACCTGACTAAAGGTGAATTGAGAAAAGAGCGATTGTAAATAGTGGTGGGCGTACTTGGCGATAAAGGTGCAGAACAATCGAAGCTGATGTTTCTTTGAAATACCTTAAGTGGTGTGTTATTTTGTGCAACATTTTCAAACTAAAACCAAATTCGTTTCCATTTCATTTAAAGAAAAAAGTAGAAGAACATACAACAAGAAAAGGAAAATAAACAATAAATATGTTAAAATTAAAAATCAAAATCCATAATAGTCGATAATAGTTTGAGGAGAGTTCTTCAGCGCAAAAAGGCAGAGACAAAATTGTTAAATGCATTACTTTATGTGAGTATGTATTTTTTATATAAACTACTTCATTGAACGATTTGAAATAACCACAAATTATATTCGTAAATTAATGCATACATATATTAAATAAAATATGAGCTAAGTATCTATGTTGATCTAGGTGTCTGTCACTAAAATTATTTGTGTCTGGTCCTTGATGGATCCTTCGACTTTTCACAGACTTCCGTTGCAGGATAGTGAATGATAAATAAAATCTTTGTCCACTAATCAATATTTATTTCAATAGCTAGCCCAAAATTCTTCCATGACGATTCCTAACTTCGTTAGTGACAAGATGTTAACACTTCTTTCGAGTTCCGGAATAGTAGCGCCTAGCCTTGGCGCGATCTTAACCAATGCGGGGATTGATCTCAATCTAAGCCTTAAAGTTTTATCTTTCTTATTGATGTCTGAAGAGTAAATTTTCTGACCGAGTCTGAATAATAGTAGTTTTTCTGGGTTTCAAACCAATCAATTGCGGATCCGATTATAACTGGTAACGATTCATTAGACATATGTACATGATAAGAACGATCACTGTTCTCTGGAGTTAACGTTGATAGTTGTGTGGAGAATGATTAGATATATTCATTGCACCAATTACTATTAACTTTTTTACCAAATGTGAAGTGACTGAGCAGAATTTCTTAAAGGGCGCTTGCTTTAGGTGTGGTCATTTAGAAAACAGACTGGGCTCAATTTCAAGCGACATGCTTAATTATCACAACGGAACCAGTAGCTCATTAACTTAGTAGAAACTTGTGCTGCTTAATTTAATAGGGAGAATATATAAAATTTAATTTATTCGGTAATTACTAATATCAAATGTTTAAAAACTTTTTAAAAAATTTTTTAATTTTCCAATTCTTTGCAATGATTTTTGGTTGGCAGCAAGGTTTACGAATCCATTGTGTTATTTCAAATCTGACTAAATCTTCTACTTTCGCCTAGCTCCTAAAATTTTTAATATGTTCTTACGGATTGATATAAGTTCTTGCAAGAACAATTTGTATTTGTGAAGGATATTATAGTTTCGGTGCACCCTAAGTTATCGTTTTTTCTTTTTATATTCTTTCAACATGTTTATATATTAGTTTTGTTCACCTAACGGTTCTTTGTATAGGGTTACCGGAAAGTAATAGAACTGAGTCGATTTCAAAAAATTTATTGGACCAATCGTTACAATTCTTTAAAAACTTTTAAAATAGGCTTCTTCTGCGTCGATGTAGCGCTGCCAGCGTGATTTCCAAGCATTGAAGGCGTGACGGAAGGCATTCTCCGGAATAGCCTTGAGAGCCGAGCTGCATGCTGCTTGGATCCTCTTCCATCGGCCTTTTCGGCAAGAAAACAAAAAAAGTCCAGAGGGGCCACAAGAAAGATGGTGTTCACAAGAAAGATGGTGTGAGCCAGGACGTTTACATGGCGCAACTTCCAATCCGCTTCTATGTCTGGTCGGATACGATTGACACTTCGATTGAGTCTCTTGAGGACTTCCACGTAAAACTTGGCATGCATTCACTGTTTGTGCAGGAGGAACAAATTCATGGTGGACGATGCCTTTGATGTCCAAAATGGCAATGAGCGTAGTTTTCACTTTGGATTTGCTCATTCCTCCGGTGTTCATCAGTGATCACTTGTCGGCCCTCCAAAAAGGTCTGGTGCGACCAAAACATACCATTTCTTGCTAAATCAACATTTACATAAGCCTGTCTGATCATATCAAACGCACATTTACTGAGTTTCACACAGCATTTAATCGCGTACTTCTGCTCTAACGATCGCTGCATTTACGGCGTGCACCACTCACAGAAACTCGTCTGGCGAAAATGTTTGTCCTGACTACTCAGGTGCTCGGAGACAACTGACCAGCCGCCCGTTCGCTAGGAACGTCCTCTACCGAATCCAATCGGTGCGCGCACGCTCCGAATTACAGTCGCGGCGGAAGAGGATCAGACCTATTACTTTCCGGACGAACTCTTCGAGTTAGATATAGGGTTATATATATATATAAATGATTAGGATAATGAACCGAGTCGAAATCCGGGTGACAGTTTGTCTGACCATCCGTCCGTCTGTGCATGCCGTAACTTCAGTAAAAATTGGCATATCTTGATGAATCTCTTCCGAGATGGGCGAAAACGTATGAACGTATGGATAATCCTTCCCTGAAAATATTATGTCTGGTTAAGTCGGGTCAATACTTTCTGAGCCCCCATATACCTAATATAAATATTTTCAAATTACTAAGTGACCGCAATTAGTTGCGAATGACACGCGTGCTGTTTTCCTCCAAGGCCTGAATCGAAACGGTATTGCCAATAGAGCGAAGCGATGTCGCTTGGTAAGATCGAGCGGTTTCAGTTCTTGCTCAAAACTGTATTTTGAACGCTTTCAATTTAAGAGCTCTTAAGACCTACTCTCCGCAGTCTCAACTAGGGTTGGAATATTTAATTTTCTCACTGCATGCTGGACGCGGTCTATTAGTAAACAAATAACACCACAACTTGACACGACTCACGTGTGATCTATTAAAAGTAGGCTATTGAAAAAGTACCTCTGCTTAGATCATCCGTTAGTATGTGGTATTGGCAAAAATGGATTAAATCGGGTGATACTAACCCTAGCTCCTGTACATTATCTGATTTTCGTCTAACAAAGCTTATAACGAATATGCCGGTCAGCGGTGAGTTATATATTATATATATGTATATTTAATAAATGAAATCGAAGGATGAATATATGTATATATGTAATTGTTTGGTTGCACACGAACTTAGCCTTTCCTTGCTTGTTGTTTTTTCTTACAATTACTATTTAAAGAATTCTAACTGTATATTTCTAACAATACATTCATAGTATTTTACTAACTGCATATTTTTTTACAACAATAACTTACAGCAAACTTATAAGCGTGATTAAGTAAACTAACTACATCAAGCCATTTAAGTAGTAAAATTAGGCACTTCTTTATATATTAGTTAAGCTTAAGTATTTGTATTTAAGTAAAGCCGCAGTGCAGTGCAAAAGGGTGCATTTAATACACTACTGTGCAAAATACGAGTAACAAAAACAATTAGCCGCAATATTATTATGGTTATTGGGTAGCAGATGCTAGCCGATGCCAAATAGGGCAAAGCTTTTAACTTCCGATAAATCGCACTAAAAATACTCACCTGAAAGATATCAAAAGAATTCGCTGACAGGGTGCCGGGCGAGGCAGAGGATTGCGATGAACTCGGTGTTAATGGCGTGTAGGCGGCCATCGATGTAGACAGCGTGTCCCCATTGGTGCCCAGCAGCAACGGATTTGTGGTCGATTTGCCAAAGCCAAGAAAATCATTAATGGCAATCGGAGGCTCTATTGGAGAGATAAAAAGTAATGAAGGAGCTTAATAGATATAGAATTTGAAATATATTTTTATGTTAGTATTTGTATGTATGTTATTTGAGCTTATTAAATCTGTGTTTGATTTTTCATTATTAGCTGCTAAAGACGAGTAGAAGGAGGACGCATTAATGGTATCATATGCGGAGCTCCGTATTTGCCTGCATTAGATGTACAATTATAATGAGCGGACACAGCTCCGATCTAATTGGTTGGCAGGCTACGAACTACCGCTTAAATAAAAACCCAAATAATGAAAAAGTGCACAACAACAAAGAATAATTTTCATACACTCAACAGAGTGCCTCGATAGGTAAATGTTTTTAAGGAAACTTAAATAAAAATTGAATATATGATTTAAATGAGTTTGAAAATTCTTTTTACTAAAATACTAACTATTTTTTAGCAGCTACTTACTAAAAAAACAAAAATAAAATTAATTAAAAGAAACTTTCTTGCTAGTGGTATTTTTGAAATTTTGCCTCCCGAGTTTTTAATGAAATATTCACATAAAATCTTCTTCTTATTTACTGGCGTAAACACCGCTTACGCGATTATAGCCGAGTTAACAACAGCGTGCCAGCCGTTTCTACTTTTCGCAACGTGACGCCAATTGGAGATTCCACGCGATGCCAGGTCCTTCACCGCTGGTCTTTCCAACGGTCTGGAGGTCTTCGTCTTCCTCTGCTTCCCCCAGCTGGTACTATGTCGAATACTTTCAGAGCTGGAGTATTTTCGTCCATACGCACGACATGACCTAGCCAGCGCAGCCTCTTAATTCGCTGAACTATGTCAATGTCGTTGTATTTCTCATACAGCTCATCGTTCCATGGAATGCGATATTTGTCGCGGAAAAAGCGCAAAACACCATAAATCTTTCCCAGAACCCTTTTCTCGAAAACTCGTAACGTCGACTCATCAAATGAGTTATTCTGCGTTGGATTTCTAGGCAGACATTGCTGTTGCGGTTAATGCTGACTCCAAGATAGACGAAATTATCGACAACTTCGAAATTATGACAACAGTGACGTGGGAGATTTGTCGCGAGTGCGACGGCTGCTTGTTTGATGACAGAAGATAATTCGTCTTGCCCTGGTTCACTACCAGACCCATTTGCTTTACTTCCTTATCCAGTCTGGAAAATCAGAACTAACGACGTGGGTGTTGAGGCCAATGATATCAACATCATATCGATTAAGTTTTGCAACTCGAACTACTTATCCAACATGGGCATAGTCTCTTTCGCAAACTGCCGGTTTTGTGACATGGAGTAGAAAACTCCAGTACACCTGATTCTAGATTGCCCAGAAATTTGTAGAAGCAAAATCTGAATACTCTGAAAATACTCCAACGACTATATAAAATTAGTCGTTTTTTTCCATTACGGCAACTCTAATCAATACACCCTTTATTACATATATGGATATGTGCAGTAAATGCAACACTGTAAAATTCGTTAAACATGGTGACGACTGAAGGCAATTGGTGCTAGGCGTATAACACGACTACTTGGGGACAACGCTGAAGAAGGCCAAAAGAAACAACAAACAAAACAGAAATATATTTACATGCAGTGAGTGTATGTGCGATTGTCTGTATGCCTTGCACTCGAACGCAAGCAATAATAATGCCTGTTAATGCAATGAAATATGCCCACAATAAATCAAATTTATCTGTAGTAATTTTTATTTCTGCAACTATTAGTATTGCCATGAGTGCGTTGTTTAGTTGTTGTTGGCGTCGCCAACACAGCTGCATTCCCCAATGTGAGCTGCTTGAAACACACACATACATATGTATATGCACATATAACGGTATATTACATTCTTAAGTATGTTGCCATAATATTAGTTCGACTTGGCCGCCATTTTGCCTTTGACATTCTGCATTTCCTTTGCCTACTCTTTCCGTTTTCTTTTAAACTTTTCAAGTATAAAGCAAATATAATAAATTAAAAGCCATGCATGTGTATGTGTGTATGGTGTGTGTTTTTCCGCCTTCGGTGCTCAATTCGGTTAGAAGGCGAGGCGTTTCATGCCAATAGGCTCAGCAGCGTATACTTGGCGTCCGATCGGCATAAATACTGGCCAAATAATATATTTCTTCGAAATTCTCATTGCCCACAAGGCGTACAAACCCAGCAAACCACTGAAGTATATGCAAATATAATTAACTGCAAATATATATGTTTGTATGTTTATAAATATTTGTACAAATGGTGAAGTATATTTGTTGTTTGTATATATTTATTGTCGGTCAACTCGCTTCTAGTGCTGTCACAGCGTGCAATTGCCAAAATCGCCTGAATATGGAGTTGGTAGAACGATTCTTCATTTTTGAATGAGTAAATCAATATTTATTTCAATATTTTCTATTATTTTATATGTATATATTCTACTGAATTCGTAATTTAATTTATTTTTGAGCTCTAAACACATAAAATCATCTATCTTTTTAGAAAGCGTTATAATTTTAGGATTTTGAAAAATATACAATAAACTAATCGGCTTTTCGAAAATTTAGATTTATAGTGGATAATTTTATATAACATCGGTGTCATCAGCTGGGCAGCGGCGCCTTCCTAATTAAGGGATCGGACATTCCATGCTCAGGGTATCAAGTCTCAGACAAGGAGATTCCCTATCGTGTGACTTCTTCAATCTATTGCTGCATCAAATAACATGAGCTGCAAAGCTAAATAAAGGGTAGGCCGATGATATCGATATCATTGGCCATAACAACTACGACGTTCGTTCTGCTTTCTCCAGGTTGGACAAAAGAGCGAAGCAAATAGGTCTGGTGGTGAACGAGGACAAAAGGAAATATCGACCGTCATCACACAAACATTAGTCCCAATCTACGACTTCGAAGTCGTTGATAATTTCGTCTATCTTGGAGCCAGCATTAACACCAACAACAACGTCAGCCTCCAAATCCACCACAGAATAACCCTTGCCAAAAGGTGCTACTTTGTACTTAGTAGGCAATTGGGAAGTAAAGTCTTTTCTCGACGTACAAAGACCAAATTCTTATCATCCTTTTTATGCTGTATGGTGCAGAAACATGGACGATGAGTCGGCGTTACTAGTTTTCGAGAGAAAGATTCGCGGAAGATCTTTCAATGGATGAAAACACTCCAGCTCTGAGAGTATTTGACAAAGTACCCTCCAGGGGAAGTAGATTAAAATCTAGAAAGACCAGATGGAGAAGAATCTGGTTACATTTGGAATCTCCAATTGACGCCAAACAGCGAGAAGGAAAAAGGACTGTGTTCTGTTGTAAACCCGACCGTAACCGCGTAAATGGTGTCTACTCCAAGAAGAAGAATATGAAATGTTCCGTATGAGAACTTGATTTTGATCCTACAGTTTGTAAGGCAATTAAATGTTATAGTCAGTGGATCTTAAAACTTTCTACTATTGCCTTAAACGAGAACCGATGCCAATTTTCTTGAATATATGTCTTTATATGAAAAAGGTTACAAGCACTTAATTCCGGTTGTTCAGTTTGTATGACAGTTATATGCTATAGTAGTCCGATTTCTGCGGTTTCGAAAAATAAGCATAAGACCGAGTGCGAAAGTTCAGATCGATATCTTCAAAACTGAGAGACTAGATAGGGTAGATAGAATAAGAGACTGGCGGAAATGGCTAAATCGACTTAGTTCATTAAGCTGATCATTTATATACCCATTTTAGAAGGCCTCAACCTTCGTGACAAACTAATATATAACCCTATTGGGTATAAAACCAGAAAGCTTTGAAAATAAAAGTTTTGTTTAATACCACCAATTACAACTCAGTTACAGTTCGTCCTGGGGACGGACACGCTGTGTGCTATTGTTCATTCCAGTTCGCTTCAACAAAGTGTTGAATTAATTTTCAATTTTAAAATTTTCCAATGGCTAGACTTTTGTTCAAGTTTAAATTAATCCTTAAATTTTACGATTCTCTTTTTTTTTAAGAGGTAATATTCCAATCTGTATGCAAATATGCGTAATATAACAGAATAATTTTAAAAATGATAAAAATGGATGAATGCCAAATATTTTTGAGTGTCGCTTACACGAATTTGATAGACAAAATAGTATAAAAGAAATATCAAGAGATTTGGCCGAAGCGAGCAACACAATGTAAATAAAGTGGTCACCACTAAGGTAGAAATGCCAGAGAATGAGCAACTAAAGACTCTGTGTTCTCTGAGGTTACATTTTAAAGGAAGATTTAAATGAATTTCGTTGGTCAAATAAACAATTTTATTTGATTGGGAAAGCAATTTGTCGGCATAGGCTTTAAATAACTAGAAAACTATACCAAAATGTTTTTAAAAATTATAAAAGTTTTTGTAGAAACAATAAGTGACCTTCTTTATGCAGATTTTTATTCACTTTTGACAAAAAAGGAAAGCTTCTGAAGTAAATAACTAAAGCAGTAATGCTAGTAAGCGGTTTCGGAAAAGTCGTTCTACTCAATCATAATTGATTATATGTAACTCAAAAATCCCTAGCAAGTTAGGCTAGATATGGATCGTAAAGGTCCTCACAAATCGGCAATGTATGTATTTTGAGCCTAAAACAAATCTATTAACGCCACTAATATCAATTCCGATGTTTCACTCTCAGTCATGTAAAAGCCAGACAGTAGTGGTTAAAGTGCCTGAATTGGAGAAAACCTCAACTTTCAATATACCTCCGGTTTCGACAAGATGAAATGACTCTACTCTATTTGTTAAATGAGATTCATAGGTTCTGAAATCGAAAGTAAAATACAGAAGATATCTAGACTATTTGCCATCCGATATATGTGGTTGGGAAAATGGTGCCTTTTCTTGTGAGCTCATCTGCTTTGCAGCTGTGTAGCAAGCAAGACTATCCAAGGAACGAGGTGGACGTGCGGCACAAAAGAATAATGCGCAGTCGTAACGTTTGACGTTAAAAAAGCGTTCAATTCTGCATATTGGTCATATATAATGAGCGCTCTTGAATACAAAAGTACACCAAAGCATCTGTTAAGAATTACCTCTAAATACCTCTTGAATAGGCAATTACTTTATGATATCGACGAGGGAACTAAAGTGAACAGGGTGACGGTAGGGATCAGGTATAAGCCTATTGGAAGATACCGCTTTAAGGTTAAAGAATGGCTATAATATAACTACGCAGCATTCGTTGAAATGCCTAGGCATTATAATAAACACACGTCTCAAAGATAATACAGACATTGAGAAAGCGTATGAAACAGTGATACGAATAACAGTGGCCCCATCGAGGATGATGGCTAATATTGGAGGACCAAACCAGGTCAAGCGAGGACTCTTGCCTAAAGTTAGTCGGTCGGTGGTAATTTACACGGCGCCCATATGAGGACCAGCAATTACTAGGCATTGTCATACGTCAAGACAGTACGTTCTCTGATGCGGCTAAATGCAATAAGGGTTATTTGTGAACTCCGCACGAGGCAGCTGGAGTCATAGAGGTAATGGCAACGAAAACGTGCAGCATAATTTCTTTTACTGTCCGAAATACGAAGCAGAGAGAAGCGACTTAGGTTATTATCAACGAACGTGTGACTCCAGGGATAAATGTGCACCACATGATACGAAGCAAACATGGAATAAAGTGAAGAATTGGTCCGCAATCGCACTCCAGGAACCGAGAAAAAAACGAAAGGCAGCGATGTAACGAGAACAGAAGAAGTGGAGTAGAGACAAATAACAATATCTATAAAAGATATCCCCTTCGAAAATCAAAAGGAAAGAAAAATTTTGAAGGGGACAGTGAACCAGTTCAATGCTAGTATAACCATTCTGTTACCGAAGTTATCGCCCACCTCCATCATATTGGCTGTACATGTACTGTTACCTTAGTAGCAGCCACCTCCGGGATCCTTATATACATATATGCCACTTTCTAAGGTTAAAGAATGGCTATAATATAACTACGCAGCTAGTAGCAGCCACCTCCGGGATCCTTATATACATATATGCCACTTTCTAACATTTTCTAAGCTTCGGTCCATTAGCCAGCAGGCGTATACTCAGTAACAGCATAATCCAAGTTTTAACGGCTGCAGGCGAAAACGAAGAGGATCTTAGCACCAGACCACTTCATATACACAGGTAGACTGAGTCTTAAAGTAACCATATCAGTAGTGCTATTTCATTTATAAACTTAAGTATGAGCTAATATTCATAAAAACGAAGTTGACATTAAATCAAATTCTTCAAATTGTATGCTTTTTTGACATTAATAAATTTTCGAATTATTAGGTAAGATAATTGTATGAGAATAGAGAAATTGTTTTTAAATATCTTACCATTTAAAGGTGTTATTAGCTCATCAGCAGTCTCATTTCGTCTACTTAGGAAATCTTGGCGTTGTTCCAGCAGCGAATTAATCGAGTGTTTTGTTAGAATATCAGCACCAGCACTTGATAAAGACCTCATATTGGCAGCTGTTGAATCATGCACATCAAACTGTGAAGACAGAAGAAAACAAAGTTTTTTTTATTAGTATTTATATAGAAATTTGTATACATATTTTTTTTCAAATTTTTAAACACAAATTTATTATATTGTATATATTATATTATGCATATTTAACCTTGTTTGCCAGGGCGTATGCGTGACATTGAAAATGCACGCCCGAAAGCACACTTGCATTGTCCAATATACATCGTGTGTTTGTGTGTGTGCACTACATTGCAGCAGCAGCAGCTGAGTTGGCACAGTCAGAGTAATTGCGAATGACGCGTTTGAAAAACCGCAACAATTTGAAACTAATGAATCGCTTACTTTTCCCATGAATTTTCGAATGCACTCAGTGGCGTGCGGCCACTTCAGTTGCCAGCCCGAAGTGCTGCGAAGAAAGCACAGTGAATCAAACACACCAATACGCGGGCGCGCACTTAGCAGCATCAGCATTGCCACGAATGTACACGTAATAGCAGCAACAAATCATTTTGTCGTCGCCAAAGCAGCGGAGGTATTTCACCAGTAACTCGACGAATGCAATAAAAACCGAAACCGAACGGCGGCCAACAGTGTGCGCACACACAAACAGCAGCCGTCACAGGCAAGCAAACCACGACTACAACAACAATAACTGCAACATTAGTGATGGCGCTACAAGTCACCCACTCACTCACTAGAAGAGGGACGGGTGAGCTAGAGCAACAGTGACTAGCAGAGGAGGGCGAGCACGAAACAACCCATACAACCAGGCGGTGGTGGAGTTCGGGACACACTTAGTGCGGTAAGTTTAGTATTGTCGACACCATCAATGGCGCGGCATGCGATGTTAGTTAGCTATAACAACAACATCATTATACTACTCGTAAAATCACCAACACTTGTGCAACGCGTCATCGAATGGTGAGTGTGGACGACTCTTAAGCGTTTGGCGCAATTAAAAGCGCATCAAGTGTCAGTGGAGTACCATTAAAAGACCAAATTAGTGCAAACATTGTTATCAGGCACTCACCAAACAATTTGGCAAAAATGGCGTACAACTCATTACGCCAGATTAACGAAAATTATGGCAACAAGTGATTGCCGCCCATGCATAGGCACCCACACACACCCAAGCTTATACACATATATGTATACACGCGCTTGCACCCGCACTTATGCAAGCAAACTAGCACTGTCGTTACTTTCGAACAAATACTCACACATACACACACACACTTACGTGGCGGGAAGTCACTTCTCAACGGCACTTATACAACTATTTCCCCAAGTACAGCTGGCACGCTTTTGAAGACGTTCTCACATTAAGCAACGTGCAACATACGCCGCCCACCTCATGCCGCCTACGGCGCACCTAACGCCAAACTCACAGCATCGCATTGACTTACGTAATAGAAACAAATGCGTAATTAACGTACGAAAGCAAAAACACTTCTAAATGGCGCACACACAAGTGTCTCTAGGCGCGAGTGGGTGTGTGTGTGTGTATATAGTGTCTCGAAAGGATGGTTGTAAGCATTGCTCACAATTTGCTTACATAATTAAATACATACATACGCCCATACAAATGGAGAATACGTTAAAACCAAATGAACAACTTTCTTGGCATTTGTGCATTGGCTTCCTACTCGTGGAAACCCTACTGTAACAATAACAACAAAAAGGATTCCAGCTAGTTTTCATTGGAAACCGAAGGTAAGGGCTTAGCAGCTAAGGTAGTGGTGCAGCTAAGCCGAGATTATTATTTTTTAAGTACAGTAATTTATCTGCAGCGAGGTCTTCAGCGTAGTTGAACATATTTCAGTCCATGGTATGTTACTAATGATTTAGAAAGTATAACCCTAACAGTTTATGCACAAGATGAAAAATATTTCCTAAAAATATGAGATAAAACGCATATTTATAAGTGAGAGACGAGTGCAAGGTTTCGAAAAAATACTTCAAATCTCCAATCGCAGAAGATGAAGGTGGATAATTTTTGTGCAAATATTATTCAATCAAGGTTGAGTTAGCGACTGAATCGTGCGAGGTCAACACAAAAAACGTGAGGAGATCCAGTTCTAAACTATTAGTATATACGATATAGCTCCTGTTAAAAATAAGCCATCCAAATAAGATGCCGTATCCCATAATTCCAGATGAATATAATGTTTCGGATTCTTTTCGATGAATTTTTTCAGGTCCAATTTCTGAATAAAGTCTTATTAGATGGTGATATCTTTCCAATAAAGTGCCATTAGAAACATCAGATGTTATCAAAAAATTCTCAAAAAGCTTTTAAATTCACCAGTGTTAGAGAAAGGAAGGTTGAAACATGTGCACCAATGTCATTTTCTCAAAATGAACAGAGTGATTTAAGGAGTTGGATGGTTTCAAGGCTACAAATAACGATTTTTTACTGTCGGATTTAATTCTGTAACATCTCTAAAATGTTGAAATGTTGCCTAAAATTTGGATATAAAACCTTGGAAATTTGCGCGCTCGAAGTCAGCTGTAAACTGTGTTGTCAAAGCCGGTTGTCAAGATTTATCAACCCAGCAGATCATAATGAAATTCTACACAGGTCTTCGAGTTATAACTTTAAAGCCTTGAACGAAGGATTTTTAAATAAAACGTAGAGAAATGTTCACCAAAAATTGCATTTTTTATAAAAGCGTCTGCCAAAAATACCACTTTAATTTTTTTATTTTTACTTCGTCCAATACTTAGTTTACGCTCTTAACTAAATTGCGTATTTTGCAATATGTTGCTAAAGATTATAATAGTTTTGTTCACCTAACGGTTGTAAATATCATTTAAAACTAATAGAGATAGATATAGAATTATATATACATAAATGATCAGGATGTCGACACGACTTAAATAAAATTTAAGATATTCTTGGCAAAAAGTAAAGCGGAGGTCACAGATGGGCGTAATCGGACTTCCGCAGCGGCCAAAAAACGCTATTAAGCGAAAATGTATAAAAGGACATAACTAAGAATTAAATTAAGATATAGAACTGTAATTTGGAACAGAGGGCAGTAGTAAGTGCCACCTGTGGTCTATATTGTTTGAAAATGTGGGCGTGACCCTACCTTCTAATAAGTTTAATGTACATATCCCCTAAACCACTAAAGCTACAACAAACAAATTTGTGGAGCCCAAATAATGTACGAACTAATACTGACAGTGTGAAAATAGATAAAATCAGAAAATTACCCCACTCACTCCCCATATAACTGTACTGTTAAAAACTACTAAAATCGCGATAAATTAATAACTAAACTTTACCACCGAGATGGTATGTGAAACTTTATGGGAACTGCTAAGAAAATTGGGCGATGGGCGTGGCACCGCCAACTTTTAAGTGAAACACATATCACGGAACCCGCCCAACCGATTTTGACTAAATTTAGTCGGTGGCATTCTTCTCCAACACCTGGAGAAGGGAAGTCGAAGCAGAAGCATAGCGATGTGGTTATCCTTGGAGAGAAATTAAATTTATAGATGTAAATAAAATTAATTATAATTTGTTTATTGAGGCGCTATGTTCCACCTTGGAACTATTGAAAAAATATATATTTTGTTTTCCTACATTTTGTATCACAGTGTGAAAATGGACGAAATCATAAGATTAAATTCCATTTCATTCTCTCACTTTTCAGTGCACAAATCAAGAAGCACTTAATATAACGGGCTTAACTTTTGCACTAAGAATACCACTAGAGTATGCCACCTCACGAATAAAAATTGTTCACATCCAAAAAAAGCTGTTCAAGCCCCTAGGTACCGAATATATGTGCCTCAGTGCCTATAGTTGACTTTATACCGAAAATATCGATCAGTGTATTGGATATACAATTGAAAATCAGGGAGAATATTTCTCCGGTAATAATATTTCTGTGTACCATAAATGGGTTGAATCGAATCTTGAGACTCTATATTCCTATTATACAGATCTTCGTACTTCCGGATGACTTTGTACTGCAGATATAGGCCAATACATAAGTTATCTCAACGAAAATAAGACAGCGTGTTTTATCCTCAACAGTCCATCTTTGTGCCTAAAATAGATAAAATTGTGCAAAAACTTGACCTAGCCCACATATAACTAATATCAGGATTTTTTAACATCCAGCTGACTTTACTCCATATGATTAGTAATTGTAGGATAGGTACTTTAGTAAACCAAGAAAACATTTCTTTAGTATTTAGCATGTTAATAGTTAATTGATAAATCGCGTCGATACTACCCACAAACCCAGCCCGGGTTTGTAATATTTTCCTTTACAATTTTTACAAAATCTTTGACTTTGGATAGTAAAAAGTTTGAAAAAAATATTTTATTTTTTATATATAAAAACAATTATCGAAATACGCTTTTTAATCATTGTGTGAAACAAACTACTACAATTTTTTCGAAAATAAATTCAGTTATATACATAGAGACGTTATTTGCCTTTAGACTACACAAAAGTCTTCAAGTGAAGGACAATTTAATGAGGTAAACCGAAAAGCGCTTACGAGTTTGACACGTATTGTAGTGACACATTTTCCGGTAGTTTAGCCACTCCTGACACAAAGCCAACTTCGAGTAAATGCAAATACTTGCTGGTAATTGAGTACTTTAACCACATGCACTGCCGATCAGGTGAAACATTCGTTCAAGGTGCCCCAATGACTGCTCCAACACGTCCCCCTATATGCACATATCTACGTAATGACATTGCATAATCTATGAGCAGACATGTGTGTGGCAATGCCTAATGTAAATAGTACGAGTAATGCGGGGTAATACGCCATGACACATGCCCCATGAAATCTGTGAAATTCATGAAATCACCACAAACTGCGAGTGCTTATGGTTTGCGACTGTCCGGTCACTGAGTGCGGCGAGAAAAAGCGAAGCAGCAGTAAAAAAGAAAGTGGCGGAAATGGCCCGTAGCAAGAATGCAACGACATCAGCGCTGGTGTCAATGATGGCTTTGCATTTCTGCTACAAACATGCGACACAATGGAGTACATAAAATAAGCTAGTTTAGTATTTGATGTGTAGACGAACCACAGATAGCGCAGTATCTGGGTTCAAGTGGTGAGTTTTGGATGAGCTAAAGGCCATCCCGTGGTTATATGCACGTTTCTTAAATGGTTGGTTGATAATTCAACTGCTTTTCTTCGTCTGATAAATATGATTTCGGGGAGTCTGCAAAATAAGTCTTCTTATCTTCTTATTCGACTCAAATTTCTGGCGTGTTAGCAACTTTTTGAAGACAACAAAATAAGTAAATTTTTGTAGACTACTTCGCTTAAATTGCCCGTATCTATGCAGGAGATGTAAGCCGGTGTCTTGTCATAGGCTCGTTTTTACACGACGGCGTCAAATTGGCTTACTATTTCGGGAAAGTAGATCGATATCGTTTTGCTGCGAAAAATAGCGGGTATTACTTTCCGGAATAACAAAATTAATTAAGCTCTTTCCGAGCTTAAGAAGAGACTATTACATTTTTGACTTTCTCCAGATAATCGATGTATGGTGGATCACACCTTGTCAATTCAAGAAGATTGAGGGCACTACGTTTTCGAGCGAAAGAAGAGTCTGCACCTTCTTGGAAGCAGGTTAAAATCTGATGCTTCGACTGTTCTTTTTGCCTCTGATGTGTATCAGTAGATCAACGGCCACAAAAAACACCAGAAACCCGTTCGAAAGATATATAAACAGTGTTCAAAGTTGCTGTGAAGTGGCCTCTCGGTTAAGCTTGCTATCTGAAGTGAGCGAACGTGGCAAATTTCATTCAAGATTTGACACACTACTTCAATTAACGATCTTCCAAAACGAGATCGTGGACTTTTCTCATATTATCCAAATACCGGTGTGTGGCTCAGCAAAAACTTTGAAGAAGAAATTTCCGTACATTTCATTTTAATTTCGTATGCTTTCACTGTCTCATGAGCTCTATTCTAAAAACGATCGACGGACGACCGACCGGCATTGCTCTTTCTTCATTCAGCCACAGATATGCCCATTTTCATACACGAATAAAACAAATCTATGAGTTCGGTTCAGCTGCAATGTCGTCCGTTACTGCTAACGAAAATATAATATGAGCAAAAAATAGTAAACCTTTGTTAATAATTTTAAAATTCTTAATTTATTCTTCAAAATCGATGTCGTTTAGTTCAAAGTAATCCCCCTTGGCCCCAATATACTTGTGTCAACGGTTTTTACAATTTTCGAAACGGTTGTTAGAGTAAATTTCCAGAATAACATTCAGTGAGCGTAGTGGTTCACGTTTAATGTCTTCAATTGACTCAAAATGGTGGCCCGAAGCGGAAGAAAAAAAATATTTCGATGAATGAATTTTCATGCGAAATTTAAAATTATAAAGTCTTACTATTTTTTGCCCACAATACCACTTTGAGGACTGAATAATGTTACTTGAGGAACATTTAAGACTGTAAGGGTTAAGCTAGATGACATTGTAATTCGAAGAGATGAAGGACAGGCAGCTTCTGTGATAAAAGTTTTCGATGCATTATGTAAGATGGGGATGCATTGAACTCAAGAAGAAAACAAGTAAAAGAAGTTCTATAACATGAAAAAAAGGTATTTTAGTGGCCTTGGGGCGAGTAAAGTTGCTTCTTTAGTAAAATATGAAGACTAAATTTGAAAATTGTGCACTCAAATGCGGCACACTGCAAATACACTCTGGGTTCAAATGCAACTTTTTATTGGGTTAAATCTGTGCAACTGTTCATATGTATGTGTGCGTGTACGTTGTCGTACTGCCATTGCTAAGAGTGACGACAAATTGAATTCGCCAAAAAATGTTAACCACTTAACTACTTCGATGTATGAGCTTGCGTGTCAGTATGTTAGTGTTTAGGAGTACGTGTGTGTGTGTGTGTGTGAGTGGTTTCTAAACAGTGTAAGATTGTGTCGCCGAAATCGGCGATGTTGTCGCTGTTGTCGCCCTTGCTATTGTACATTTTTCCCTCCACATATTAGTCTTTTTTTTACAACTGTATATATGTAATACGTGTATTGTTGTTGTTGTTGTCTTATTTGCTATTGTCGCTCAGTTGTTACTAACTGGCAAATGTGTTAACCAAGTTTTACTGTAATAGCATCCGCACTCGCAAGTTGGTGTGCTTGTAGTAAGCAACAGCCCCACTTCGTCTGCCTTACTCGCCCTCACTCTCTTGCTCCAAGTGATAGCCAACGTTAACACCATTGCGAACACTATGCAACACTCGATACGCGCTACTTTTGTCCAACCAACGCTTAAAGCGAAGGCGACAATTTTATATTCGTATTTGGTATTTGGCTTTGTGTGTGTGTGTATGTTTACTATATGTATGTGTGTGTATTTACTGTATATGTATATGTGTGTATGTTTGTGCTCTAACTTGCGCTGCTGTCACATACTTTGGTGTCTGAGGTGGCGACTGTGAAAGGATTTTATACTGCTTGTTGTTGTTGCCATTCCGCTGTTGGTCGCCCGTGCTGCTCGTTTTGCACTTTGAAAATTGACGAGGTTAAATAAAAATCCAGTAGTGCCCAAATGGCAACAACAAGCAGCGTTTGATGACCGTAAAAAAGGAGGAAGAAAAGTCCGACAGCCGCCAAAGAAGCAGAAATTAGAAATTTTTCTTCTCAAGCATGCCGGCGTGTATTAAGTTACACACATGTGTGTTTGTGTATGTATGGGTGCTGCCTACTCTCGGCCTGCCTTATCATCGGTTTTCTTTCGCACCACAAGCTCGCAGCAGCAACGGCATTTACCATGCAACACTGTCGATTGGCGGCATTTTTTGGCAGCTCCTCGACTATGTGATGTTATGTCCGACATTGTACATTTTTACTACATCCCGTTACGAGCGCCTACCGCCCCCCGCTATACTCCACGTTTCGAAGCTAGTATACGTGTGCGTGTGTGTGTTTGCTCGCATTTATTGCTGTGAGATTTGCAAAGTCGTCGTGCTAACATTGTGATTAAGCACCACTGAAGCAGTCTTGCGTTTGCTAGAATTCTTAAAAAAATCTAAATTTAGAAATGATTTCAGAAGCGCTGTCGTTGAAAGACGCTCTTTGCATTCGACGACGGCTTGCAACAACATGCAACACACATGCCATGCAAAAGTGCAATTAAGTGATATATCGCGCATAAATGCGCTGCTGGTCAGTCGTTTGCCGGCCGGCAGCGCTCGTTCGGCGCAACAAGATTTTGCTTTCACAAGTATTCTTTTGCATTTCACATAAAGTTATTAGCACCAAACAGAAACAGCGTGCAATACACATCAACTTTGTTGTTTTTATTGTTGTTGCTACTTTTTCTCGAACTTTTTTCGCTGCATGTTGTCTGCGCCAGCGAATGCAGAAATATTGTAAAAACCAGTGTGGTTTTTGGTTTTGTTGTTGCCTTCGTAAGACATTTGTCGCAGAAATGCGCTCCGGGGCTTGCGTTTCGCGGGTGCGGGGGCACACTTTTACACTCTCATAAATTATGTTAATATATGTAGATATTTATTGACATCATAAGCAAATTATTCGTCTGCGGGATAATGCAAAAGTCCTGTTTGCTACAAAGTAATGCTCTGAATTAGTTGTATAAAATGTATTCGAGTTTATGGTGATTTTTTTTGTAATGGCCATTGGAAGTTTACTTACGCGTGAAGTTATTAAATAAAGCGTTAGTTCGAGTATTAAGATTATAGTACATGGATATATATATATATGTGGAGGGAGGAGAACATATTACTGTGTGCAAGAAATAGTAAAACATTTTAATATAAATTTCGCACGAAAACCCATTCGTCGAAATATTTTTTTTAGGTTAGGCCAAATTATTCAACAAAGAAGATCCATTAAATTTTGTACGCGGAATCCAATTTCTGTGGTGAAACATTCAAAATGTAGAGAAAGGTTTGCGGTGATAGTAATCAGTCACTAATAACAGCTTTTGATTAGTACAAATTATTCAAAGAGGGTTAAGAACGCGTTGACGATTAACCATGTCTAGGACGGACATCAACATCAACAATTAATAAGATATACGAATTCGAGCTTCATAATCGAAAATTAACAGTGAGAGATCTTACTGATACCATTGCAACATCGGAAGGATCTGTAAAAACTATTTTCAGAGGTCAATTGGGACTAAGAATTGTGAAAGCACTATTGGTTCTAAAATCACTCAATTGATTTCCGCTCCGCAGTACTTCATCCAACAATTTATTGTAGTGTTCCGAGTACATGAGGCTAAGGCTAATTTTTTGTCATAGATATTATCTAATTCGCATCTAAGTATTTATTGCATTCATCGTACTCCTATCTCCAAGTCAAATTTTTGTTTTATTTGTCTTTCATATAAATTTCCCTGCAATCTGTTTAATGCTACGCGGTTGTCATCCGTTTATATTTGGAGGCCTTCCACTTCTCTTATTTTTTCTATAATTGTTCCTCATTTGTAAAAATTTCTTACAACTTGCCTCGACTTTTTGAATCGTTTCAAAATTCCTCGGTTTGAGAAACCCTCTTCGCATTTGTGGACGCCTACACCAAGTTTTCCAAGAAAAACATGAAATTATGCGGTTATAAATATGTCGCCGGATGTATACTTAAAACCATTCCTACAATTTTTGAATAAAAGAACAAAATAAACCTTTGCAAATATTGAAAAGAGAATTCAAATAATTATTTTTACTTAAAACTAAGAATAAGTAAAATTCGCTTGCAGTCTTTTAGATATGTCAGTTAGCTATACTCACTTTCGCACCATGATCTCTTAATGATCGATGTCCTGTGATTGTGGTTAACGGACTGCTTAATGTTTTTACAAAATTATTTGACATATAAAAGAATAAAACGATATTGTGAGTTCGAAAATGATCTAGATGACCTTATCTACATCTGCTTGGTTATCGGACTGATGTCCAATATGGTGTATCCAATCATCTCCATTCATATGACTTAAAATAAGATTTCAGTTCACTTTTGTCATGCTTACACATATTCTTCATGGGATACTTCATTAATGACCAGTTTTTCAGATTTATTGATGAAAATTTATAGAACTGCTCAGGCATCGGGCTGAACATAATTTCGTTACGCATCCGAATAAGTTGACTTTAAAGTGGTACAACTGTAATGAAAAGTTCCGTACTTCATTTGGTTCCCTCATTTCATGATTTTTGCAGTAAAAGTATAGAATTTTTCAAAAAGTTTTTTAGCAACTACTGAAATTCATCTATTCGAGAGACTGCTTGCAGCTTTTCATGACAGAATTATAATAATAAGTAAAACAAGTAAAAGCTCTGTTCGGGTGCAATCGAACATTTTATACTTGCAAGCATCAAAACCAGAGAACTACCTTAAGGCGCAAAACGTCAACCAAAGGATTGGAATCCAAGCAAACCAAATTGATCAAATTGAAAGGTGAATTTTGTCCATTTCATCTCCTTCAAAGTAATACTCTCGAGCTGCAATACATTTATGCCAACGAATTTTCCAGTCATCATAGCGCTTGGAAAAATCTCTCTCATCAGAGCCTACTTCAAATCAGCTTGTATATCCTCAATTGAGTCAAAACCGTGTCCTCGGAGTGGTGACGTGAATTTGCTGAATAGACAGAAGTTACAAAAAGTCAACTATGGATACTGGGATCCATTTATTCGGTACCTATGGGTTTGAACTGCTAATGTTGGATTTGAGAAATTTTTATATTAATTGATTCTTGATTTGTATACTGGAAAGTGAATGTTTCAAATGGAATTTAAAATTGTGATATATTTTTGCACTATGACATTAGAGTATTATAAGAGTATTACGTCTCATTTGAGATTGCAATCAGTTGAGTAGGTCCTGACAGGAGCTGAGCTCCTAATTTTACTTAAAAGTGAACGGTGAAAAGCCACGCCAACGTTCAAATTTTTGACTCGGCTCGTATAAGGCTCTCTTGCAGCATTTCGGGTTGTTATAACAGAGTGAGCTCCATATTTCTCTTTTTAATGGGAGCTTTGAACAAGCCATTCTTATTTACTAATATTTTTTAACGTATCTTCCGTACTACTACACAATTCTAATCATGTTCAAAGAATGACAAAATCGAGTTTATTAGGAAATAATATTTGAGAAGAATACCCCATAGAAATTTCGTGCAATGCAATTATTTTCAAATGTCACATTTGGCTGTGGCTTCACCGTTGCGTTAATAAGCTAATATTCTTCTTACAAAATGGTCCGGCCATTTCCACCTCAATCACTCAAAACGAAATAGGCCTGTAACTTTTTCCGCCATTGAGCAGCGATTTTCAATATTGTAATCGCAATTGTGATAATCGCACAATTACGAATTGAATGAAAGAGGGTCGCAGTAAAAGATGCAAGAAAACCAATCATACTCTTACCTCTAGCCGTACAGACACACAAGGCATATTTAACGATAACGGTACAATGGCAGTGACGACAAGCCCTTTATAATACAAATCAGAATTAAATGGCAAAATTACAAAGGAAAATCGCCTATAGCCACATCATTAAATTGTCGATGGCAAATCGCGTAACAGCTGCAGCAACAACAACAATAACAACAGCAGGCCAAGGCGAAAATTGGGTGGCTGGTTGCGGTTATAGGCCAGCTGACTGGCTCACGCGCAGCCTGGCGCACACGCGCACGCACATGCAATTATGCGGCAGCGAGAATGCCGCCACCATCACCTACATACGAGCGCCAGCATTTAAGTGCGCGACGCTGCCGACACACGACGACTTTAGCGAAATAAAGAGCAGCAAAAGCCCCCAGAAGACCATGTTGCACACACCAACACACACAGGGACACACATACAGGCGCACTAAAGTTGAGACTAAAAATTTCAATTGAATTCTGGAATTCACTTTGCAGACGGCATTGAACAACAATAACAATAATGACAACAATAAGAAGAACAAGAGCGAGTTGCACCAACACTAAATTGAAAATTTCAATCTTTCGCTCGTTGAGCAGCAAAATGCAGCAGCGCCACGCCACGCCGGGTGATGGCGTATACAATTCTATATTGCCACATAATGCCTTCACAGTTACAGTTATTTTTTGCCGTGTTGATTTTTTTTTGTGTTTTGCAAACTAAATATGAGAATGCCACACTATGTGGCAGCATAATACGCGGCAGGAAGTTGAGAATGTCGATGCCGTTTTAAAATACGTTATCATTTAATACTTTTCTTCAGGCATGATATCACCAATATAACTGCACACTCTTTACATATATATATATACAGAAATATAAATAAAATGCCCACATTCGTAGACTCGGGCTTACGCAAACAAGGCGCGCAAACAGTTTTCCGACGCATAATACATTAGAGCAATTCATGGGTGCTGCTATCAAATACGGCGACTGTACTTACTTGTATTTGCTACATTTCGAGAAAAAACTGCATAATGAACTAGGCAAAAGGATTTTGAAATCTTCTTCGCAAAGTTCAACGTAAGCACCTCCCTTTTTATAATCTTCCAACATGTGGTTACAGAATATTACAGTTTATATATATATAAATGATCAGAGTGACGAGAAAAGTTGAAATCCGGTTGACTGTCTGTCCGTCCGTCTATCCGTGCATATAACTTGAGTAAAATTTAAGATATCTTGATGAACCTTGGTACACATGTTCCTTGGAAAATGTAAGGAATTTGTAGATGGGTATAATCGGACCACTGCCACGCCCACAAAACACCATTAATCATATAGAGTGTCATAACTAAGCATTAAATTAGTATATAGAACCTTAATTTAGAACAAGGAGTCGCAGGAGCAAGGGTCACCTGGGGACTAAACAATTTTAAAAAGTGCTAGTGGCCACGTCCTCTATATGTACAATAACATATATAACATTCTTCTTTTTTCTTTTAAACTCCATCTAACTTTTCAACGTTAAAATCAAAAAGCCATTAATATAATGACATAAAACTTTGCTTTTGGCATTATGGCCGAAAAAAAACCAAATCCAAATCTGTGTGTCGAAAAAGGTTTGAATCGTCCTATGAATACTTCCTTTTATCACCCATATGCCTAATACAATGATTTTCGAACTTTTACCATACGTGACTCTAAACCACATTGTATATCGAACAACATATGAATTATCTCAATGAAATTAAGAGACTCGTAAAAGTGTATCTTTGTGCCTAAAATGCATGAATTGTGCGAAAACTTATGAAGCTTAATAATTAAGGTAATGTGTGGTCGAAACTACGAATACAAATTATTATCATCATCTAAAATTTCATAATAGAAATGTTTTTGTCCATAGTTTTCGATTCCGTAAATAATGTAAAATAAGTAATTGAACAGTTATATAATTCCTTTAAACGACTACTAGTTAACATTAAGTTATGGATTTAATCTGAACTTCTTAAAATCCTTCAGTCTCGGAGGAGATTAAAATTTGTGTAAGAACAATTACAAACCTCACATATAGCTCGGCTTATCACAAATATCAGTTCCAGCAGGATATATATTTTAAGGTAGTCAAATATCTGCCTTCCACTTTTTTGCTCTTTATTCAATGCTTTATAAAAAGTAAATATATATAATATAAATATGCGCCGTTTCGTTCGACAATCTATTTCCATCTAGGTGTGAAAAACCCCCTCCATATTTGCGAAGAACTCGGACAGGCACTCGTTTGAGTTCAACTTTACACCAACAAGGATGTTCGCCATTGACAGGAACAGGTGCTAATCACTTGTCGCTATGTCCGGGCTATATGGTGGATTCGATAAAACCTCCCAACAGAGCTCCAGTTGCTTCTGACGAGTCATCAACAAAGTGTGTGATCTGGTGTTGTCCTAGTGGAGCACTACACCCTTCTTCTTGGTCAATTCTGGACGTTTTTGGTCGATCGCCTGCTTCAAGCGGTCTAGTTGTTTGCAATAGATGGTGAAATTAAGCGTCTTCGACCACGACCGTTTTCGCTTGATATTGTCGTATGTGATCCATTTTTCGTCGCCAGTCATCATCCGATTCAAAAATGGGTCGAGTTCGTTTTCAGCAGCATATCGCAGGCGTTGATTCGGTGTAGAAGGTTTTTTTGCGTCAAATTATGCGGCACCCAAACATCAAGCCTTTTTGTGTATCCACCCTTCTGCAGATGGTTTAAAGTGGTTTGGTAACTAACTCCCATCTTTCCCATCTCTGGGTAGGTCAGTAACCACAAGCCAAGCGAAAATTAAGTCAGGATTGATGAATGGGGAAAGATGCTAGGTTTTGGTGATATTAGCAGAGACCCAAGTTCTCTCAGCTAATTCTCTACGGCAAAACTCATAATTCGGACCGGTACTGTCCGTAGTTTGATCGTTTGAAGAAAGCAAGCCCAGAAGCGGCCATCTTTGAAGAATACTTAGGGCAATCTTTGGAAGCTCCAAAAATAGTACCTTTACCAAAAATTGGATTTAAATAAATAGCAAAATATACTTAACTAAGTAAGAAAAGGCTAAGTTCGGATGTAACTAAACATTTTACACTCTTGCATCTTTTAATAATTGAAAGCTTAACGTAATAATTTCAAATATTAAATGTTTATCGGATAAGCAAATTACTGAAGTATATACAGATACTAATATAATGGTTTGGGAAAAGTGGCAGGACAGTGTAAGAAAGGCCAGCGCAATCCTGAAACAACGAAAAACACCGGTACAATGGAGGCACCAATGTGCTTTTGCTTAGTAACACCTTGAAGGAAATGTCTGAGGCCCAATAAAATATAAAATTGTATTATATAAATAATCATCATGACGAGCTGAGTTGAGATTTCATTGAGAAATTTTACAAACGTTATTTTCTACTCAATGAACTGCTCATTTGTCGAACCCGTCGATATGATACAAATTGATCAATGGAAATAATGTTCTTCTTTAGAAAAGTTTTTTATTTGACAATATATCTTCACGAAATAGGATAGGGATGATGAGTGACTTGTAGAATTTGATCTTTGTACGTCAAGAGTGGTCTTTACTTCCTAATTTCCTTTTCAGTCCGTAATAGCTGCTGTTGGCAAAAGATATTATTCGTTGGATTTCGAGGCTGACGTTGCTGTTGGTGTTTATTTACTGGTTCCAAGATGCACGAAACGACTTCGAAGTTATCACTGTCAAAAGTTACGTGAGAGTCAAGTGGCGAGTGCAATGACTGTTTTTTTGATGACAGGTGATATTTCGTCTTGTTCTCGTTCACTACCAGACCTTTGTTGACGGTGGGCTTTAATCTGTCACACTCGATAGAACATTATATGCGTTATTGAGGAGGCTTATCCCAAGGTATTTGGCACAGATTGTGGGGTCTCCCTTTTTGTCTTTGGGGAAGAGCACACTTACATTCAAATTGTTGGGCATGCTTTTATTCGACCATATTCTACAAAGAAGCTGATGCTGATGATTATCATGCTCCTGTCCAAAATTATGTGAAAATAATACTATATCTACAAAAAGTCTCAGCAAACTCAACTCCAATATGATTCCCAGCTCATATACTTTAGGATATTTGTAAGCCATTTAAATTACTAACACCCATACATATGCAAAGATATATGAAACTCTATACACCAAGGTACGTTCTCGCCGATATCAAACCGTTATAAGTAGGCATTGTTATAAAAATCAACTTTTTGTTGCAACTCACATGCCGACGCGGCGTGTTGCTTTGTTATCGCTGCAGACTTGAATGTTGTTGTATGTCGCATTCACTCAGTCGAAGGAAACTCATGTTAACGGAACAAATCGGAAATGTTGCCGTTGAAACAAAATGTGACTACTTTTTGAGCCTAAAAAATACAATTAGAAGTGAAAAAGGAAAAGTACGCACACGCTCCACCCACAAAGCCAACGGTGTATACGCACATACACAAACATACATGTGTGGGTATAAATGTCCGCAGCCTTGACAGTAGGAGAGTGGCTGTGGCTGTTGCTGATACGACACGACGCCACGATGCCATGATGCCACTCGCACACGTGCTGCTGTTGGTCCGCAACTGAAACTGATCGCTTGCAATCATGCATGCATTGAAGTAGGTGTGTGTGTGTGTTTTTTTTTTGTTTGCATGTGTAGTTGGGTGCTTTTGTCACAACTCACGCAGTAATAATAATAGCTGGCAACAACACTAATAACAGGAAGGGAAAAGTGAAACTTCTAAGCTGCTGCTGCCGCTGTGGCCTACTAGATACGCAACTATATATGTGTGTATATGTATATACATTTGTATATATGTAAGTAGAGTCCAGGCGACACAGCCAAGCGCCCAAACATGCGCCTGTTGGTGAATGGTGATGGCTACAACAACACTGACGGCGGCACTGCAAGTGGCAGTAATAATAACAAGAAAATAATAAAGAATTACAACAATTACAACAACTTCACAGCGAGAGCAATAGTAGCGACTTGAATTACAATGCCGTTGGTTGCCATTAAATGGGTGTAGTTGATAGCTGGAAAATGTACTTAATGCATTGCTTTATAGTAAATACAAAAAAAATAAAATCATAATATACGTGTATATACAGCAGCAAAGAACAACAACAACAACAGTGTATATTATGTATAAAAAAATATTGCTGCAATGATCACACATCTCCGCGCAAATGCGAAGGAACAACTCGAAATGCAAACAACAAGTACAGCGATACTAACAACAACAACAACAACCGCTACAATAGTAGTATAAAAGCCTGCTACCGTCATCGCCAGCGCGAAATCTCCAATAGCAGCAACAAATGTGCATATAAACAATGCAACGCAGTGCCCCTGGCATTTGTGATGCGCGTAAGTAAGTTTTGTTGTCGCGTTGTTGTTGTTGTTATTGTTGTTGCAACTACCGCTGCCGCTAACTGACTTGTCGGCTTGTTCTCCTGACGATTATTATGAGTTCGATTGCATGAAGTGCAATTGAATTGCGTTCAGTGCGCAAATAGGCGACTGGGTGTTGCGTATACGCCCCGCCCCACCACTGCAAACACCCACAACAACGCCAACAGCTGTACTTATACATACACATATACAGTCATAGCATGAGTGTGTCGGCGGATATGAAATGACATTTAAATGCACAAAACTTCATTACACTCAGCTGCCGGTTGTTGGCGGAAATACACACTTCAACAAACAACGCGCCACATATGGCTCGCTGTGTGTGCCACTACATACACCTACACATACGCGCGTTTGCAAGGATGCATACAGTTGTGGTGAAAATTATTTTTACGATTGGCAGTGAGATTGTATGCTGGAATGAATTAATAATGGAAATTAACTGTGAAGGCAAAATATTGACAAGTGCCGAGCATAATAAGGTTTAACACAATATTTTAAAAGTTATATATTGGTTCACTTTCAATTAATTTTCTTACAAGTTACATACAGTGAGTCACAAAATAATTCATAAAATGTTGCTTTTACTTTTCGTCTAATTAAATTTAATTAAAAATAGTATAAGCAGAAACTTCAAATAACTTTAACTAAGTTCTCGAATAATATAACGGTATAACTGTACATCTGGTATCTAAAAATCAAACTTTTTTTTTGTCGAATTGTTAGCGAAGCTGCTTCAGAGCCAGACCATATGCCATCAAATGTAACACTGGCACTGTTTCCGTATAATATGCTATGACTCCCAATGCCGAAGCTCTTCTGGCGTGTGGCACTTATGCTCAACGAGGAACGTCTCCAACCCCCTTTTTCTTACCCCTTTCGAAGGTTTTTGGTTTTCCTTCACGCGGACGATCATAAATATCGAAATCGCCATCTTTGAAACGATTAAAGCAATATCGGCACGTTGTTTTACTTGGTGCGATCCAATCACTTTTAATACCTACTATGCCCATCCTTAGCTCCAATAATACTATTCACTATCTCAGGCATGTTTTCAATTAAATATTTAAAATTTGTGAGCTTTTTTTGACCGAGCTCCATTGACGGCCACCCAACGCATCGCAACGTTGTGAGGGACTGAGTTTCCAGTAAGTTATTTCTGTAATATATACGGGTAAATTTAGGTCAGGCGGTTGTGCCGGCTAATCCATACAAGCGATTTTTCTGCCATGGAGCTATGTCAGTGTTATTTTCATAATCTTATTATTTAGTTTACTGCACTTAAAACAGCCTTAAAGTATAAGCGAGCCATCACCATCTTTTAACGTTTATTACATAAAGTTATACCAACAGTTTTGTCTTAGCGGGACCGTACTGTCCCATTAGATCCCAATCAATTTATTTCTTAACTTTCATTGTCCAATATTCCAATTTGCATTTAACTGAGTAAAGCGTGGTTGAGACGGCGGATAAAGCAAAAGGACAATTGGTGATAGACCCAGACGCAAATGCACACCACCCAATATGACGTAGCAGAGATACCATACGAAGGGTAGATCTACAGAGACTTCTAGGGTTTTAACCCTGAATATAGAAAGAGCAGTAGAGCATAAGGAATATATTAAGTGTCTTTCTTAACATGAATGGACCATTCAATAATGTCTCCAATAATGCAATTGTTAACAATCTGGTAGCCGCCCAGTCCTGTCATTATAGATGAATAGAAGTTCTAATGAGCTGTAGGAAGATTAATGCGAAATGGAACGGAATCATATTGATTAGATTAACACAAAAAAAGAACTCCTCGGTATGGTGCGTTGTCACCATTCTTATGGTCACTTACTCAACATACAACCAATCGACATTGCACTGAAAAACTCTGCGGCTGCACGATACTCTGCGAGGGTCTTCGGGCATAGCTCAATTAACAGGGGATAGTAATCAAATTATTATCCACGCCTTATTTGGTAGAGAAGATGCCAAATCAAATTAAAAGAGGAAGGATGGCGCAGAAGCCTGCGGAACTTACAACATCTATATCTGACGGATGCAAATTCGGAAAATGAAACTGTTCATGAGATTGTCGAAATTGCTAGCCAGACGATACCGAATATGTACAGGAAATACGAAAGTCACTAAAAACGATGTATATGTATTTCCAAATGACGTACAGACGGATCAGTACAACGCTTACTTCTTACTCGTATGCCGTTATAACATGATGTTAACCGACTTTCTCCGGAATTTGATGAAATTGATGCACATGCCCTCTATTTCCCACAAAATATGCGCCGCCTCATGTTTCAAGTCAAAACACGGACATATTACGTACAAAGTTTGGCGACTTGTTAATTTCGAGAAATGGTCCAGTCAAATGGCGGCCAAGATCCTGCCTAACGTCTCTAGAATATTTTCTCTGGAGGGATGTTAAATAAAAGGATTACGCCAACTATTTTAACATCACGACGTTCTAGTTGGTTGACCATATCAATCAGCTTTGGAAAAGCTCTGTTCAGATAAATGAATAAAGTAATTAAGGCCGTTCCAATATTGAAGGTCCGCAGAAATGCCTTTAAATATGCATTTAATTTATTTACACTAAATCTAAGAAATATCTGCTGCAAATGAAAAATACTCCATTTAATTGATTAGGTTTCTAAACAAATATGTTATGTATACGCCCAGGGTTTCGCCTAACATATCATTGGAGTGAGGAGTATCTAATGCCTCTTTTTCATTTTTTTTTTTATTCGTTAACTATGAATGAAATTTTAAACTGAAGTAACTTCTGACTTCTTTTGCTGATACGCTAATATACGTTACTTAAACTCTGTTGTGAAAATAAGCACTTAAGTAAACTATGTATTCTTAACGTTTAATTGGATATGAAGGTATGTAATGGATAATCCAAGTAGAGATATTTGTTTGTTTTTTAAGTTTAAACAGAGAGGAAAATTTTGTCGTCGTAGCTGAGAGACTACAAAAAGACCGTGGAGAGTCGATTCGGCGCCGTTTGGAGCAACTCGGACTGATGTATGAAACGATTTGGTACATTTTACGAGATCGAGATCTTAAATTGCCACTCGGCCTTCTTCAATGGATATGTAAACAACCAAAATTGCCTTATTTGGGACGAAGAGCAACCAGAAAAAAACAATGGTTTGGTGTAGTTTGTATGCCGGTGGAGTCATTGGTTCACATTTCATAAAAATTGATTTGCCGGTTACCAGTCAAAATTGGCGAACGTTTCTGAGGTTTTTGTGTGTTTTCTTTAAAATTGTAGGAAACGTCCAAACGGATCACTTCTCCAAAAATATATCCATAGCTGCATAATTCTATTTAGAAAGTAAATTAACAAAATTGAAAGAAACATTTCAATATATTCTAACTTTACTGTATTATTCACATATGTATTTATACTAGACGCACATAATAATATTATATATATTATATTATATGTTATGTAGACATACTTTAAATTTTCCATTTGTATGTTTGCATTTAAAATTGAAAATGGTAATTTGGCCATAAAAATCAATTAATTTACGTGTTAAGCTTATTAATGACACGAGAATATGCAAACAAGCCACAAATATAATAAACCATAAATGCATAACAACCATAAGATCCACACTCATCCAAAGTGTGTAAATTGTATTATAAATACATATGTATGTGTGTGTTCTTAAATTGCCATAAATAAAAGGTTATGTATATGTATGGGTGATAAAGGTTTACATTTTTGATGAAACTGTTATTTCGAAATTAGCATACTAATCCCACATAAAAAGGAAATATATGTTTGGGAAGAGTACCTTATAGATAATACAATATAAATGCACATATGGAAATAGCTAATTTAGCATAATTCTGCTTTAAGTGGTGACGAGGAGGACGGAGGGATGTATAGAAGTTCACGCAAAGTGGCTAGAAACGATTCTTTTACATATGGCTCAAGCAGCTCAGGACTTCCGGTTTTAGACCAAGTATGCTCTGGGTAGCCAAAAGTCATCCGTTTGAAAGCGAGCTAAAGTGAGAAGGCGAACAATCCTCTAATGAAAACCAATAAACAGCCTCGGAAGGGAAACCACTTTTTGATTAACGATAACGATTTAAGAGCTGCTTAGCTGGTAGATGTCCTCGCTAGAGTAAAGGTTGACATCCCCGCCGTGCAAAAAATGCGATGGACGGAGCAAGGACTGAGGCGATTAGGTCTTTGTGGCATTTACTACAGTGGCCATATAAAGGTGCGCAAATTCGGAGAGGAATTTGTGGTGGGAGAGAGGCTCCGTAGCCGAGAAGGTCTCTTTGACACAACAGTCGGTAAATTCAGCTTACACGAGGAAACATTCCTAATTAAGTTAAGTCTGATCGACTTCGCCGCGGCCCGAAATATGATTATCTGTAGTACTTGATTCCAACGCAAGAAAATACATCAAGCTACCTGGCTGTATCCGGATCGAAAAGCCGACAAATAGCAGTATTTAGAGTTGCGTATGCTCCGAGGTCCTAACATTGACTGGGACCACTATCTTGTTGCATCTAAGACACGCACCTACCTCTGTGCAGCAAAAAACTCACATCAACAAATAAAGGGCAGGTTCGACGTCGAAAAGGTGTAACGGTTACAGACAGCCGAACGATTTTCTACTCGACTTTTCAGCAACTCAGTATAAGGGAACTATGGGTCGGCGTTTCAAAGTTCTACGTACAGCTGCAAACGAAATCATTGGTTTTCGGAAAATGCAAAAGAACAGCTGATACGATGATTAGTGCCGTGTCGCAGGGCAGAAAAAATAGACTGCCTACTTCGTTGACTAAAAAAACGTGCGGGATGTGAGAGTACAGTTTGAGCTTGACAAGCTGGCCGAAAGAGGTAATACTCGAAATTTCTACAAACAGATGCGGCGACTAACAGAAGGTTTTAAGACCGGAGCATATTCTTATAGAACCCCCAGAGAATTTAGTGACTGATGCCCAGAGCATACTTAAATTACGGAGGGAATACTTCTCCAATCTGCTGAATCGTAGGGAAAGCATAAAGCCAGGAGAAGGCGAACCCGATACCCCAATTGATGACGATAGAGTAGACGTTCCATTGCCCAAAATTGAAGAAGTTCGAATATTTGGCTGAAGAACAACAAAGCGCCGGTGGTCGATGGACTAATACGGCGACAAAGAACTGATAAGGAGCATACATCAGCTTCTTTGTTGTTGATTGGAATTGAAGTGTCCTCTGCCCAATCCATGAAAAGGGAGATCGCTCAATCTGCATCAAATACCGTGGGATAAGCCACCTCAACATCGCATTTAAGGCTATATCGAGATTATTGTTTGAAAGATTAAGCCCTCCATCAACAAACTGATTGGGCCTTATCAGCGTGTCTTTAGGCCTGGAAAATCAAAAACCGACCAGCTATTCACCAAAAAGTAAAGTTATCTCTCGACGAACAAAGATCAAACTCTATAAGGCACTCATTATTCCCGTCCTGCTGGCAACATCGATTACCGCATTCGATGGAACGATGAGTTGTACGAGATACACGACGAGATTGACATAGTTCAGCAATAGGGGTTACGCCGGCTAGGTCATATCGTCCGAATGAATGAAAACGCTCTAGCTCTGAATGTATTCGACGTAGTACCCACAGGGGGATGCAGAGGAAGAGGAAAGCCTCCACTGGAGAGATCGGCTATAACCGCGTAAGCGATATGTCAGAATATCAAGTAAGCTAAGTAGTTTGTCCAAATAACTGCTAAAAATGTTACCGTCATATCCTTGTAATGAATATTAAACCTCTCACTGTAAAATATTTACAGTTATGAGAACTCGGAGGTCAAATAAAAGAAAAACATCGACTGAACCAACTTGAACCAAGGAATATATGTAAATTTGCCAATGAATAAAAAATGTTGATTCCTTAACTTATTCTCAATAAAATCACAATTTGAAAAACGGAAGATTTGTAAACACTCAATGGAGCACATTGACTTCCGAATATTTTATTTACAAATAGCTTAATATACGACAAGCAACACATGTACCTTAATGTAAGTATCCAAGTACGCCTCCTTGAATACAAGTAAGCTATTAAATGCATAAAGCTGATCCCTTCAAATGCTTAGCATGTCATTTTGAAGACTTAAAGATTTCACTGCTCGCAGCCGGCGCTTCAACTTTGCCCAAATCCATAATCTTAGCATACATTATATACATATATACAATATGTATGAGAAGAGCATATGAATGTAGGTAGACGACGCATCTAATCACAACCCAATCGACTATCCGAGCTGACAGACGAGTGCGGCGGCAAACAAGCGCAGGCGGGGCGGGTGCTTGTTGGGATGCGCACCAGAAAAAGACTCGTGTCTTTGCTGACTGCCACTGTTGCCTCTCAGTTGGTATGCCCTTCACTCTGCCGCCGCGGCGGGTCGCCAGCTCCCGCCTGCTGAGCGCTTTTGTCATAATCGCACTGCCAATATAACGGCAACTTATGGCCCACTCGCTGGCGCAAGCTGCAAAGGCGCAGGGTTAGGGTAGAGGGTCGACTGCTGTGAACGCATTTGTTACGAATGTTTACACGAATATTTAAGGATAATCTGCTGATTTCAAAGGGATTATTATGCAATTTTTCTTGCTATAAATATTTTAAAGTATAGAAAATGAAAACAAAAAAATTATATATTTGTATCAGAAAAATTACACACATTTGCAGCGACAATAAAAGGCATTATCCAATGCGTATGTGAGCGTATTTGGGAGCAGCTATGTATGGGAGTGTATGTGGCGGCACTACCGCATTGTTCCGTGCCATTATCGTAGGCTGTTTGGGCGTTATTGTCATTGTTGTTGCTAATATTTGTTATATTTGAATTTGTTATTGCCACTGTTGTTGTGATTATTATACCCTGAACAAGTTATGTTAATTTTGCCGCAAGTTTGTAATACACAGAAGGAAATATCGAGGAATCTATAAGATATATATAAGTTTGTATATACATAATGATCGTGACGAGCTGCGTTGATTTAGCTATGTCCATGGCAACACTATAATATTTGGTAAAATTTTTCAGATCGGTCCATAATAACATATAGCTGTCACACAAACTGAACAATCAAAGTTAAGTTCTGGTATATAAAACTTTTTTATTTGACAAGATATCGTCACCAAGCTCTGCATAAATTATTGCTCATGGTAACACTATAGTATTTGAAAAAATTTTCCAGATCGAACCACAATAGCATAAGGCTGCCGTACGAACTGAACAATCAAAATTAAGTTACAGTATGAAAAACTTTTTTATTTGATAATACATCTTCACGAAATTTGTTGCAAATTATTATCTTTGGCAACACTATAATATTTGAAGAAATTTTTCAAATCGGACCGCAATATCATATAGCTCCCATACAAACTGAAAAATCAAAATTAAGTGCTAGTATAGAAAACTTTTTTATTTGAGAAGATATTTTCACAAGATTTGACATAAGCTTTTATCAATGGAATCTTACAATATTCGAAAAAATTTTCTTGATCGGACAGCTATATCACATAGCTGCCATACAAACATGTACTTGCATGGCAGCTTTTTATTATTTTGTGAAGGGTATTCTAGCTTCGGTGCACCAAAGTTTGTTTTTCTTGTTTTTATTATTGTTATACTTATTTTTAATATTGTTGCTATTATAGTTATAGTTGTTGCCGATATGCGGCTGTTGCAAGCATTGCTGTGCGGCTCACATAAACAAATACATCAATTTATCTTTCTATCTGTATGTATATGTATGTGTTTGTGTGTGTGTGTGTGTCGGCGCGTACATTTAGCAGGATAAAATAAAGAAATACTGTGCAATAATTTGGTTGCGTAAGCAATTCATTTTATTTTATTATCTGGCATATGACAGCAATAACTGAAATGAACTGCGCTGACAAATAAACAAGCGTAAAGCAAATACAGCAATAAAAACAACAACAAAAATGCAACAGCAAGAAGACAATAGCATTGTTAATACTTGCAACATAATGCACAGCGGCAAGTGTATGCACTTAGTGGGCCGGGGAGAGGGGTTGAGTCGAGGGAGCGGGCGCACAAAAGTCGCGGGGTCAACTGGAAACTGCCAATAAACCAAAACGACAACGAGCAGCAACAAACAGCGAACAGCAAGCAGTGAGCAACTATTCAGCAATTTTCACTATTGTCAACAATTGAATGCATGAGTGCCTGACTCTCTCACTCTATGGATATGCATATTTACCAACGTACACACATGCATACGCATACAAATAAAGTATGCATGTGTAGGTGTAGCGCGTCGCTTGCTGCTACAACATTTCATTTTGGCTTAAATTGTAACCGAGGCAAGCAGGCAGCAGCAACAGCAAAGCGTCCACACAGCATGCCCGTTACAATGGCCACCAAACAGTTCTTGCCACACTGCTGTGTAAACCTCCTTGGCCTCCATATTTCCGTATTTGCAAATTTAATGCCAATATAGTTGATTTCTTTATTTATTTTTATTTATAAGTGTATGCGTGTGTGTGTTTGTGTGCGTGCAACGTCATTTCGTAATTTTTCCTATTTCCTTTCAACAGACAGTTGGTTTATTTATTTGTTAGCTGCCAGAATCCAGTGCATTCGGAAGTCAACACAATGCACACCAACACACACACACACACCCACTTACACATAGTGAAGGGCACGTTTGTATGCAATCAACATTTTTAAATACTTTGCTGCTCCTACGTACGTCTTTTTATTATCTTACAAATACTTGCGCGCACAAACACACACACACATGTACACAGCAGCAAGCGGTGTAAGGACACAACTACTGCGAATATTGCTAATGTACAGTTAATAGTAGAGAGTGATGTTTGTTGTTATTGTTAGTGTCGCATGGCACTTGACAGCGTGGTTTCTTAGTTTAATGCAGCCAACAGTGTTGCCACTTTGTTAAAATGCAAAATCCCCCAAAATAAGATACTAACAATTTAGCAAGTCCAAAATATATAAACAATATTGCGAGAGAGCCTAAAAAAGCGATTTTTTGAAATTAAAAAAGATACATACATACAGGGTGTGTGCGGAAAATAATAAGACGGAGTCGATTTAAAAAAATGTATTGAATCAATCGTTACAATTCTTTAATAGGTTTCAAAATTGGCTTCTTCTGTGTCGATGCAGCGCTGTCAGCGCGATTTCCAGGCATTGAAGGTGTCACGGAAGTTATTCACGTCATCGGCCCTTTCAGTTTGTTCAGGAGGTACAAATTCATGATGGACGATGCCTTTGATGTCAAACAAAAAAAAAAATAAAAAAAATAAAAAAATAAAAAAATGTTGATGCCTGAAAATAAAGCTCGTGATCTCGGTGACATTTGGTTTCAACAAGATGGCGCTACTTCCTACATATCCTATCAATCAATGAACTAACTGAGAGAACACTTCGTTAAGCAGATAATTTCACATTTTGGGACGGTCGATTGGCCACCACGATCGTGTGATATCACACTGTTAGACTTTGTCCTCTGTGGGGATATGTAAAATCTAAAATCTACGCGGACAATCCCAGCTCGATTCACACCCTGTAGCAAAATATCACGCGTGTCATCTGCAAGCTACCAGTCGAAATGCTCGAACAAGTCATCGAAAATTAGAACTAACGGATGGACCATCTGAGACGTAGCCGCGTCAAATTTTTGAGAGAGAGAATCTGAACAAAAAAAAAAATGTTCTTTCGAATGGATAATAAACATTTCCCATTAAATTTGAAGTTTCTGTGTTTTTTCTTTAAAAATAAGTAACCTTAAAATTGATTACATACTTCTTTGACTTTTCAATACGATTACGAACATAAAATATGGTACATCGAAAGTTTCAATGTGTTGGTAAATGAATTTGCCACAAGGTTGTCACGGGAAAGCTCTTATTGATCTGACATAATTATTACAGAATGCTGACATTTCTCAACAAATATTTTTAATATCCGCATTGTAGCAGTTAAACGAATCTTTTTGCATCAAATTTCATCAAACTGGCAACACTGGTATCTACGTCAAGCACACACAAACACGCACCAAGTCATGCACTCACGCCCAGTGCGAATTCGCGTATTGTGCCATAGTTTATTTGCCCAACCATTTAATATACGAGTACTTCTGTATAAACTGTTGTTTTTGTCAGTGCTGTCGTCGTCGTCGTCGTTGTTGTTGTTGTTGCTGCTGCCACTACTGCAATTACTGCTGTGGCGTTGCGCGCAATTACGATTGACAAAAATGAAATTGGCATTCATTTTCGTTTGTCATGCTGCGTAAAATTACGAGCGCTCTCATCGTATTTCACCAACTGAGTGACAGCTTAAATGGTTGGAGGTCGCTTTGTGGGCGTTGCGATCTCGCGCGGGGCAACGGATGCACGAGTGCGTGGACTCCAATGTATTTATGAAGCAATACAAATATTTGGCCTTTTAATGTTCGGATGTTGTGTTGTTATGGCAAAGATATGGTGGGGTAGTTTCCAAATAATGGTTACATGTTTGATATGCCGCAGAAGCGCATAAATCAAATTTCAAATTAAAAATAAAATTTAACTTAAGATGCGATTGTTTGGCAGACGATTTGTATTGCAACTGCAACCGAGCACTTGATTATGTAATCGTAATTGGCACATGCCATTACTTACATATACATATAAGTGTGTGTTAGTGTGTAATAATATTTATACTTGAATTCTTGTACTATATAGATGAGAAAACTTAAAACTTTTAAAACCCATAAAAAAACTGGATAGAAGTATGCTTAGTCGGAATATTCGACTCATAGCGATTCACATTTTAGGATAATTGATACTAGGTGCGATCCAAAGTAAACAGGACTTTGAAAGAAAACAGGACAAATGGTTTTTTCGGCAAAATCAATTTATTTTATTCAAAATAGTCTCCCTCTGCTTCAATACAGCTTTTTGCACGGTCCAAAAGCATGTCGAACGAGTGTGTTAGCTGTTATGGCCTCTAGTATGCCAATGCAAGCCTTTTGAATGGCCTCTCATAACGCTTTCCTTCCATGGACAAATGCATTTTTCTGAAAAGAAAGAAGTCGCACGGTGCCATATCAGGTGAATATGGGGAGTGGTTGATGGTTTAAATGTGATTTTTGGTCAAATAATCGTCCTTCGAATGTGAGATTCTGAGCAATTTTCGGTGGTCAGTTTATTTGTGCTCAAAGCCGACGAGCAAGCACAAGCAAAGCACAAAAATCAAACGGAACAAACTATGCACACAGCTTTCGTAAGTCCAAATATTCGATCAAAATGCGATATTTTGGAGATGCTCAATTCCATTTAAATGAATTTCAATGATGATTTCCGCTGATTTTCGATGGAATTCAATCACGAGATCAGGGATTTTGATTGGCCCATATGTTGATCGTCATTTATGTCCTCACGACCACTTTGGAAACGTTGAAACCACTTCTACACCCTGCTACGAGAAAGGCAATCATCGAAATAAAGTTGTTTAATCAATTGAAATATTTCGGTAAAAGTTTTACCAATTTTAAAATAAATTTTAATGTTGGCTCTTTGGTCGAAGCTCATTTTTCGCACCGATAACACAAACATACTGACACTTAAAACGCAATAACTTCACTTCCAATTAGTGAAATATCATGAAATTCTCACTGGACAATCGATAAGGTTATATAGATGGCGCCAACAGGGAGCGATAAATTCAAAAAGTCATGTTTACTTTGGAACGCACCTTGTAAAAAAGATGCGGATCTGGTTTTCCACCTAACCCAAATACTAACCATGTCGGCATTGGTGTTTTACATAGAAGCTACCTGTACAGATTCCATTATATGTGTAGCAGAGTGTACAAAAGACTCTGAGCATGTATTTTTAAATCAAGTACAAGGAAAAGTCTTAAAATTACAATCGGTTTAAGTTTTATGGTGGAAAATTTTACCACATTTATGTGTTTGTCCACTGAGAATTGGAAAGCTGTCAGCGAACTGACATCCTCAATCATGACAAAACTGAGACATAGATCAGATGAGGCTTCCGTCAGTCCTTATCATAGAGGAAAGTTAAATGTCATATCACTTATATGAAGTAATACTTAATCAGATGGTTCAGATGGTGGGAGAGTCTTGAGTTGGAAGTAGGTTTGGCGTTCGATGCTACCCTCTACTTAAAAAAAAATCTAACATAATAACAACAATATAACAAACAAGAGAGCTAAGTTTGGGTGTAATTGAACAATCGAACATTTTATACTGTCAAATTTGAATAATATATCTGACATAGTAGGTATCTGGGAAATTGAATAATTCTGATGCGCCTTGGATAACTTTTGGTCATAAGGCGGCACCCTAACCGACACTATTCTTTCATCTTATAACTAAAAATGAGTGTCTTCTTTTTCTTCATTATTACCGGAAATACCGCTTACGAGGTTATAAGTTCACGCCAGTCGCTCTTCCTTTTCGTTGTTTGGCGGAAATTGGAGATTGCGAGTGTAGCTAGGTCCTTCTTTTGCTTCCAAGCCCATTCGGACGACATGACTTAGTCAGCGTAGCCGTTATCTCTTAATTCGCTGAAGTATGTATGTCTATGTCGTCGTATATATCGTACAGTTCATTGTTCTATCAACAGCGGTATTCACTGTTGCCAATGCGCAAAGGACCATACATTTTTCGCAGAACCCTTCTCTCAAAAAATCGTAACGCCGCCTCATGAGATGTTGTCATCGTCCATTTATCTGCACCATTTAGAAGGACGGAGAAATTACTTGTAGAATTTGGTCTTTGTTCGTCTAGAGAAGACTTTACTTCTCAATTGCCTACTCAGTCCGAAGTAGCAGCTTTTGGAAAAAATTTTGTTGCATGGATTTTGACGCTAACTTCGTTGTTGCTGTTAATACTGGTTCCAAGATAGACGAAATTATCTACGACTTCGAAGTTACGATTGCCAACAATGACGTGGGAGCCAAATCGCGAGTGATCGGACTATTTGTTTGTTGACAGGAGATATTTCGTCTTGCCCTCGTTCACTACTAGAGATATCAGAACTAACAACGCTGATGTTGATGTCAATGATATCGATATAATCGGCGTACGTCAGCAGTTATGCATGAAGGATGGTGCAATGTGTAGAGGTACACGGAAGTTAGGAAAGTTTTCTGAGCACCATTCTTTTGGGAGTAGCCAGAAACGATTCTTTACATATGGCTCAGGACACTCACGATTTCCGGTCTTAGACCAAGTACCCTCTGGGTAGCCAAAAATCTTCCGTTAGTGCTGGGTTTGGGATCCGCCACGTAAAAAAGCTTCACCAATGAAAAAAATTGCCAAGTCTCTACGCACTGAAATGAGTGCTTATAGTTGACTTTTCACCGAAAATATCGTACAATGCGTGAGATATAGAATTGAAATTCAGAGAGAATCCTTTACTGATAGTAGTATGTTTGTGCTTGAATCTGGTCAATATTTTCCTTTTGTTCATCAGGCAATTTTTTTTCCGTGCATATCAGCTAATGTGTGAGTTATTTTATTAAAATTGAGAGAGCGCCTTCTTCTTATAACGGTACAGAGTTCTTTATTTTGCGAAGAAATTTACATAAAATGGAATTCTTCCGAAGATTGATTCATGATCACAATTTTTTTGCACTAAAATATATGTTTAATAAAAACTGAGAGGATCTCCATTCTACTTTCCTTACTTCTAAGTTAAATTGTTAGAGATCGGTAACTTTTGAGGGCTGAGGGCTGACTTAAACCCTTAAGCAGTTCGCAGCACTAAACTCAAACATAATTGTAAAAATTATATTTCGAGTGAAAATTTTGCCGTTACAGTAAACTAATTGAACAGTACAGCACCTTAAGCTTCTAAAAAAATATTACTTTCAACTTCACAATCACATGACAAGCATTTCCTTCCGTTGCAACTTCACATTTAACCTCGAATCTCGAAACTGGTTGCTTGGCAGCGCAAATGCAATTTTCCAATTTCAAATTTATTAACTTCTTTTCACACATTTCGCTAATTTAATAAAGAACTTAAATTAATTAATAAACATGCGCACACACACACGACCAACTGTGTGTGTGAGTGCAGCTAAGGCAAGTTGTGGCAACAGCACTAGTGCCGCGCGTTCTAAGTAGCAATCACATGGAAAATATCACGCATACGCCACGTACGACAATCACAGAGGGAGGCACAGAACACATGCAGTTGTGCTACGCCAAGTGTTTGTGTGTGTGGCATATCAATGAACATATGCTTTACTATGTTATCTTGCATGTGTGTGTGTTTCCATAATTTGTTGCATTCAGCGCCACAATCAGCACGCTCGGCTCAAGTGTCAAATCTCAGCTGCAAACTGCTTGAGCGGCAAATGCAACATGTGCTGTTACAAATGCAATTATATACACACACACACACTCACAGTATAAAAACCGATGCATGCGTGTAAATATGGGTAGCCAGCACAGCACAATGATGTAGTGCAAACAAGCAGGCGCACGTGGAGCGCGCCCACAAACTTAATCGAATTTATCTCATAATATCTTTCAGACATCCGCAGACACGAAACGTATAAAGTTAAATAATCTGATAACCTACCTCAGTCAATGCCGGATTAAACACAGATGCTGGGCGTCCACATGCCATATGCCACAGCATACACACACATACACACAGCCAGCGGCTGGCAGCGCACAACTGTTGCGGTTGCACAAGTGGAAAAAGCAGATGCAAGAGAGTCGCAGCCGCAGCCGAGTCAGTCGTATGTGTGTATGCTGCTGCGTGCGATAGCTGCGGCTAACCGCACACACACAAACAATCTAGCTGGCAGCACAACGACACAGATCGAAGCATATAGCACAGCAACGACAACAAGTGCAACAGCAAACCAATGTGGCAAGCATGACTACGACAATAGCGTAAGCTGATAAGAAGTGCCGTCGCACGGCGAGGGCGTCTAAGTTGCGCAAGAAGAGCGAGCGGTCGTGAGAAGGCAACAAAGAGGCAGCAAAAAGGCAAAAAGCAACTGCCAAACGCTGTTGCACCCACCAGAAAGTCAGCAAGCCAGCAAGTCGCAGCAAAACAAAGGACAACGTAGAAGCGTCGGTGTGCGTGTGTATGGTTCGTGAGCATTCGTGTGCGGTGTGGTACGGTGCGGTGAGTTGAGGTGTGGTGCAATCAACGGTGGGCTCTCAACGTCCACCAGCAGACAAGCAGAGCCACTCAACCAGCAGCCAGCCAGCGGACAGACTACCAGCCAGCCAAGTCAAGCCACGAGCCACGAGCCAACGAACCAAACAGTTAGCAAGCAATCGACGGTGCTGCGGCGGCATCGAAAGGGTGCCGTGCGAATGGGTTTTATTATTATTTACATACCTGTTGCAGCGCAGGCATTGTTTTGAATAAAAATTCAATTTCCACACTTTCGACGTGGTTGAGTGGTACGAACCATGGGCAACGCAGGCGTGCAGCAGCAGCATTGTCGCCGTAAATGTCGTCGTCGTGTTTAGTCAATGTGGTGACAAGTGGAAAGTGCCGCAGATATGCCGTGTGGCGAGTGTCGTGTGTCATGTGTCGTACGTCGTACGGCGTACTCATTGCGTTCCGTGTGTGAGTGCGGGTACGTTTGTGTTGTGTCGTTGGCGAGTCCGAATGTAACTGCGACTACGCTGTATGCGAATGCGAATGCGGCAAAACAGATGTCACCATACACAGTGACAGCCAAAACAAAGAGTGTGATAGCAGCAGCCTGCAGTAGCGCCGCATCGCCCTACAAACACACGAGCTATTACTGTGGTCTTGTTGTTTTAGCGGCTTTTGGAGCTGCACGAGTGTTGTCGCATTCGTACACGAAAGTACAAAAAAATATAAATAAAAACAAAAAACGATTGCAAGAGCGTTTCAGCAAAATTGAGTAGAAATACGCGCCGCGCCGACATAAGCATGCCGTAATATCAGTTTTCGTGTAGAATGCGAAAGTGTAAAAGAGCATCGTGTGCTCAAAATATAAAGGTGCTAGCAACAAATATTCTTAACGTTTTTTTTTTTTAATTTCGCTCAAACCGCACAACTCCCCTCCATTACTATCCTCGGCTGCTGCTCAGTTAAACTCAAGTCTCCGTTACTCTCTCAGTTTATTACCTTCCTTCCTTTTGGGGCTCTCAAGTTACATGCGGTTGGACGAACTTGTTGCGTGTCGTTCGGCTACAACCGAACAAGTTGCTGTAGTGTTTTATGCATTTCGTTGTCACTTTGCCCATTGTCAGAAAATGCCGTTTGTACCGTTATTAGTTATTACTACTAATGGAGTTTGATAATAATTTTTTTGGTGGCTGCCCTACTCATTAGCTGTGCGTTTTTTCGTTAGGTAGCGGCGGTATGCCATACATATTTATATATATGTATACCAGAGTATACATATGTACATATGTATATAGGTAGTTATAAGCGCGTATAAGCTTTTATGTTAGATGCTCTTCGGTACGTTTCAGGTCCATTAATGTTGCGGTAAGTTGTGTTGTCAGCATGTTCTCATGTCAAATGCTCGCATGTGAGTGGTGTATGTCGGTATGTGCATTTGTGTTTGCATAACCTAGAAAATATAAAAGGTTTTCCAACCTCTTACGTACATCAACATATTTATACATACATATACTTATGTGTGTATTAATGTAAAATAGTTGTATCTAGAAATTTAAAGCATTTTTGACAGAAATATGCTTAAATTATTCTTTTGACAATTCACTAAAGGTATATAACGGGTTTTGAAGTGTGTTGATTATTTATTGAATATTACAACAAAAGCTAAAAGCGACTAATTTGGCAGCACTTCAGTTCTAATACCCTTCGCAAAAAAGTGTCCATAAAGGAACATAATTTTGATCGGTCAGTTTGTATGGCAGCTACATATATGCTATAGTTGTCTGATCAGAATATATATCTTTAGATATATATTGTAACGTTGCTTATTATAATAATTTTTACAAAAATGCGTGCAGTTAACTTGCCAACTAAAAAGTGTTCCTTACAAGAATTTGTTTGTGTTTGTATAGCAGCTATATGTTATAATGATTCGATAGTAAAAATATCTTGTCAAATGAAAAAGTTTTTCATACAAGAACTTAATTCGAATCGGTCAGTTTGTATGGCAGCTATATGCTATAGTGGTCCGATCTAAAAACTTTCTGCAGATATTATAGCGTAGCCTTGTTTAATAATCTATGTCGTACAGATATCTTGTAAAATAAAAAAAAAAAGTTCTTCATACAGGACAGGAGAGCAGGTTGCTCGGGTATTAGACTTTTAAGAGCATCTACTTATATTCTGGTTATTGAAATGTCTGCCTCTTCGAGCTGCTGTAACGATTTTCGGGTGTACATAGTCTCTATTAAACAAGCTATAGATCTACTGAAGGACAGCTTTTTTCAGAGAAGTAGAATTCTCTTCTTATTCGGGAAGGAGAATACTCTTCATTGTTTCCCGAACTGTGATAAAGTGATGACTTTTTGAATGATATTGAAAAACTGTGCCGTCCGTTAACCCAGCTATTGTTAGGCAGGCAGAAAGTATATATTTTTTCTTCTTTTAGTTATGGCTTATGACTCTTCATTGCCCGACTACTAGTCATGCGTTAGAACTAAAAGTTTGGTTTGATAAACTCTCTGCCATCGAAATGAGTTGTCTAATACAATTGGGATCAAAATATATGCATGTTCTAGTCCTTTCATGTACATTATAATAACTTTTTCTATTAATTTTCTCTATCGAAATTAAGCCACAAAACATACCTAAAGTTTGTAATGAGCGATATACTTAGGATACTCATCCAAGTTGAATAAAGGATTTGATAATATTATTAAAGGACACCGGACCCACCAGTGAAAATTTCAATATTTATCCAGAGCGATCAAAAATGGTTTATGCAGTGGGCGTAAAGTTGAATAACTAGATCTCAGGCGGCCCTTCAAGCTGCCGTAATCTTCCAGATGGAAAATTTCTGAGAAAGATGAAAAACAATAATTTCACATCGCCTTGCATCATAGAATATTCTTAGCAGCAGGGTGACAGTAGATATGGTGGTAACTGGAAAGCTTTTGAATATATACTGGGTTCCGGGAAACAAGCGTATTTCGGGTCGATAAGATTACCAAGAGTGCCATTCTGTTTGCAATGAAAAAAGTACAGAAAATACACAAGCCGAAAAAAATGATATACAATAAAATACCCGAAAGTGTTTATAAACGGATCAGGGTGAGATAAAATACCTTAAGAGCATTATACAAGTATAAAGAGCAGGAAAGTGGGCGAAAGAGAGACTCTGGATCTCCTTCTTAACTGCTATACGGCTTTTTCTAGGAAAGTGGGCGTAAGAGAGACTCTGGATCACCTTCTCTGCTTCTAGACGGCTTTTCTAGAACTCGGATTAGTTAGCTAGGAGCCTTGCAGTTGAAGGTACTAGATGAAGTATCGGAATAAGATATTAAGTCTCTAAAGCTTTGAGGTCCGTTACGACATAAACTTCAAAGTATATTAAACTAAACCTCTTTCTGGCATTACAAAGGATCTGTAGTTCTATGTATGGCGTAACAGTATGCCAGTATTGTATCAATAAACTTGTCGAATACATTTTAATCCCAATGACACACATACCTCTCTCTTTTGTTTTATTATTGTCCAGTCCAATTAAACTTATTCCTTCTTCTTTATTGTCGTATACACCGCTTACGTGGTTATAGTCGAGTTTACAACAACGCAAGGACTGTTGTTTCCTTTTCATTTGGTGTGTTTTTTACGTGGCGGGTCGCAAACCCAGCGCATAAACCTGAGGAGGTCTTATTTACTTTGAAATAATATAAAAGTCACGTGGAATTTGGTTTTTTCGATGAAAAATATTTGGTTTGGCTTCAACAGCAGAGTGTTAAAAGGATTTGACATATCTGTCTACCACAGTGAACAGGGTATAACAGTTGTAGCTTGGTAGCTTGTAACGCCCAGAACGGAATGTCGGACGCTACAAAAATGTAGTAATATTTTATGAGATATTTCTCTTAAATTTTGCAGATGTCCTTTTCTCCACAAGAGCCTGCAAATTTGTCGGAACCACCGATATTGGACTACTATAGCATATAGCTGCAACACAAACTGAACGAAAAAAAAACATGTTCTTGTTTGGAAGCATCTTTATTAGTGAAGGTTATTCCAGCAACCTAAGTTAACTTTTTCTTGTCTTAATGAACTATCTTGATGTAAGAAGTGTATATTTTACTATAAAAATTTGTTATACTTTTAGTATCACTTTTCCATGTCATGCTTCAAGTGATAACTAACAGGATATGAAATATTTTCTTTATATTTTACTTTTCCATACATATATACCACAAATAAATACATATACACATGAACTTGTAAAATAAAGAACGCTATTTTTAGCCTTTACTTGTCTACTTTTTGACACACACACATATATATAAACACTTGTAAAAAAGCATAGGCGTTTGGGCAAGTATATACAGAGGCTTTAATATTTATTATTGCCGCAAAAGTTAATCGATGGAAAAGTTCGTTTGCGGATATGTTTGTCATTTATTGTAAGTAGAAGAGACATTTTGGCATATTCCACAGCATCATCACTGGTATTGAGTACGTTGTTTATATAACTGACGTGCTGGCTGTGCGGCGGCGAGTAGTAAGTGAATGCTTTGAAGATAGACTGCTGCGTGCTGAGTATATATTTTCAATGAAAGCGAATTGGCAGCGCCAAATGGAGGTAAACCTAAAAATACCTTTTTGCTTTTACACATTATTTTTTCTTGACATTTGTGAGTGTGTGTGTAAGAGGCCAACTTAAAACGTATTGGTATTTTAGTTTAAAATTTACACATCCATAAATTGATGAATTTAGGTAGTTAGTGCTTACAATAATGTACATATGTATATTAAAAATAGTAATTTTATTCACTAATTCGTATACCCTTAACAAGATATATTATGTTTCCACAGTGTGAGGATTTTTAGTTTATTGTTGTTGTAGTAGCAGAGTACCGCCTAGTTGACAGTCCTTGACCGGATTAAATATCAGGGTTTGTTCCGGTTAAGTAGACACGACTTTCGTGCAAATGGAATTTAGTTGATTTAACGTCTGTCTGTACGAAATAGTCTCTCATTTTTGGAAATATTGATCTGAAGTTTCGCACATCCCCTTTGCTCTCAAAGAATTTACCTATCTGCCGGAACAGCTGATATTGGAGCATTGAAGCATATGTATATGTAGCTGCCATAAAGAAATTTGACTATTTATTGAGACATCTTCACGAAATTTGGCAAATTTGATTGTTGTAAAAGGCAACACTATAACCTTCGAACAAATTGTTTAGATTGGACCACCATAGCATGTAGCTGCCATACAAACTGACCGATCAACTCAAAATAATGACCCATTAGGACGCCGTTTGAATCAGCCCTTGCAGCATTTCGGCTAGAAGCTCGGCAAAAATGCATGGACTGTTGCGTTAAACCGTTTATCTTGGCTATAATTTGGCTGGACCGGTTCTCGAAATTAACGAGTCGATCAATTTATTTCATGCAAAATAGTTTCCTTCTGCTTCAATACAGCTTTTCCACGGTCCAAAAGCATGTCGAACGAGTGTTTTAGCTCGTTGGCCGGTATGGCCGCTAGTATGTCGGTGAAAGCCTTTTGAATGGCCTCTACGTCAGCATAACGCTTTCCTTTCATGGGCAAATGCATTCTTCCGGAAAGGATCAGGTGAATACGAGGAATTAAATGAAGTTTTTGTTGTTGTCCTTTTTGACCTCTTTAATGATGTCCTTAGAATGTTGAATTCTGAGCAATTTTTGATCGTCAGTCAATTTGTGTGGAACAAACCGTGCACACAGCTTTCGTAAGCCCAAGTATTCGGTCAAAATGCGATATTTTGGAGATGTTCAATTCCGTTTAAATGAATTTCAATGATGATTTTCGCCGATTTTCGATGAATTCAGGCACAGTTTCAATGGACTTCACGGTGATCATAGATTTTGATTGACCCACATGTTGATCGTCATTTATGTCCTCACGACCATTTTGAAAACATTGAAACCACTCGTGCACTCTGCTACGAGATAGGTTTACCAATTTTAAAACAAAATTTAATGTTGGTTCTTTTTTCGAAGCTCATTTTCGCACCGATAACACAAACATACTGACACTTAAAACGCAATAAGTTATTCCACTTCCAATCAATGAAATGCCATGAAATTCTCACTGGACAATCGATAAAGATAGCAGATTTTAACGCACCAGTCGACATATAGATGGCGCTACCAAGGGGAGCTAGTCTGGTTTACTTTGGAACGTACCTTGTATTTTAAGAATATCAATCAAGCTAAAGCTCACTTGGAGTGCCTTAGAACCGAGTCGGCTTTCAAGATGTTATTTCAGTCAGTTCTTTTTTAATCCTCAAACAGTGTCGAAATTTATTATTATAGGAGTTGCTCATGGGTCTAGAACGAACTGTGGGTCCCAGTCTTTTGGAAAGGTAATTCAAAGAGCAAAAAGAGGATTCTGACATTAACATAACGTTGTCCGAAAGTCAATAATCATTTAGTAATACAAGTATATTTAGTAACTCGCGGTGTATAAGTGAGATCTTGGCGAATTATGTTATATTAGTAGTATGTTAGTAGAACTTCGTAATGATAAAAAAAAAAACCGAAAACACAAACCAGTCACTAAATGCAACGTCAAGTGAAAACGATCGTGGTGAGCCGTGGGCAAAGGATTGTCAAGCTATGATTGACGATGAGGAAGGACTTGCTCTGTCTTTGGTGCGATTGGCAGGAATCATCTACTGTATGAGCTGCCTTTTAATGGTCAAACTTTTAATTCGAAGCTATATTGTCAACAATTGGATCGTTTGATGTAAGCAAGCAATCAGAAGAGGGCAGCTTCGACCTTTAGGGTAAGTATTGTTTTTCATCAGACCACACATCGAGAGTGCCTCAAAAAAAGCTCCGGTTGCTTGATTGTGAGGTTTTTATGCACCTACTTTATGATACGGATTTGGCAACAAAAAGTTACCACCTGCTTCTGTCTATGCCTACTGCGTTTGCTGGCAAAAAATGAACCTTAAGAGAAGCAGTGGGTGTGGCATTACAAAAACGGGTGGGTGATCCAAGTAGAGGTACTTTTCTCAATAGCCAGTAGCTGAGAGTGTACAAAAGACCGTGGATAGTCAATTCCCACTAAATTTGAAGTTTCTGTGTCTTTTCTGTAAAAAAGTAGGAAACTTCGAATTGGATTATTTTTTATTATAATTAAGTTTTTTTTTTTTTTGTAATCTATTAACTGACTGTTAGGTTTGTGGTAACACATTTTCTTATTTGAATAGAATTAAATATTTTTTAAGAATGTATTGACGAAGATTTGCATTGTTGAATGTTTAACCATTTCTGTTTTTTTTTTTTTCTTGGGAGGAGGTGAATAAAGTGGAGGTCACCGTATACTCGTGTAAAGTCAAGTATAAATATTTGCATTATTCAAAGAAAAGTAAAATCTTGCAATTAATCAAATGTACTTTAATTAACATTATACCTTGTCTGCTTGCAATTCTAACTAATGAGGGTCAAGTAAAGCGCTGACTAAGCATTGCCTTGCCAACTGAGAATAAAATAAATATTCGATAACAATTCCAACGAAAGATGCAATGCCACTTAAAAAGGATTGTGCTTGTCAATTAACATATCACAGCGTTCATACACACACACACATACACCCACAAACCTGTGGATTACCTTACAACCTGCTTAAGTGTAGTATGAAGAATTTTAACACTGCCACGCAATAAGCCGGTAATTAGAAGTAAACACAGCAAAATACGACCGCTAATTGGCCATCATCGGCTGGTGGAGTCGCTAATAAAACTGAAAAGAGTGCAACCACAATTTCCCATTTTAATCTTATCAAATTATAATCCACTTACTTATACACAAGTAATAAAGTAATGCCGCGAATCAAGGATAAGTACCAAAGTAAATGAACAACTTTACAGTTATGCGCGCAGCAGAGACTGTGTGTGAGTGGAAGACATTGTGTGTTTGAGTGTGAGAAGACAGTGTGAGTGCAAACGTGTATGAGTGTGTGTGTGTGTGTGTGAGTGCGCGCTGCGAAGCAATTTCCCCATTTGCAAAGCTGTTCGCTTTGGCCACCGCAATGCAAGAGTCATTAGGAAATGTGCCAGTTAAATGCTTTTTAGTTGTTTCAAAAGCGAAAATTTCGCGCATACTTATTATTTTTTCGGCTTTTTTCGCATTTTTGTGTATTTTCATTTATACCCCAATTTCAAATTGATTTTAGTGAGTGCGAATAGTGAATATGCAAAAGGCTTGCGCGTGTTAAAAAGCAAAAAAGTAGCAAGCAAACATACATACATACATGTACCAAACACGAAGTATGAATGTGTGTGTGTGTATATACATATGTGTGTTGAGTGGCCTGTAGTATTTAGCAGTTAAAAGGCGAGCGTGCGATAGGCGAACGAATGCGAGGCTTAAAGCGCACTAATGTGTGTATGTATGTATGTATGTATATGCAAAGACCAAGCTGCCTAGCGAGCTTATATATATATATATATATGTGTGTGTTTGTGTGTGCATTATGCTTTCGTTTGGGTAAGTTGCGTTGAGTGAACCTATTATTAGAACTATAAATCAGCAGGAAATGAGCAAAACGCAGCGAAAGAAACATGTTCACACGCGCACATACATACATACATACATTGCATACAAACGAACATACATACAAAGATTTCAAGTTGCAGCAATGACAGCAACAAAACTTTACATTCACACAATGCCAAGCAGCAGTAGTGGCAAAGGCAGCAGCAACAAGAACAATAATAATAACAACAAGAGCGGCAGCGGGAGCAACAGCAATGGCAGTCATAGTTGCCGCAGATTGGAATAGCGTAAAGCAGATGCGAATAGAATGTCATAGAATACTCGTAGAATATATAATGGAGTATGTTTGGTAGTAAAATTGCGTGAAGTCGCGTAGCCGTGCCCGTGCGCGTCGCCAACTCACACGCCACTTCAAAACCAAAAAAAAAAAAAAAAAAAACACAACAAAAAAACAAACCCAAAAGAAGCGCCAGCAAGCTCCACAGCCCAAACCTTTGACACTTACATGCATACACATATCCATGCATACATATTTACACATACATACATATACACATAACATACATACACATACACATATACATACATATGTACCACACATACAGCCACTAGCATCCTTGTTGGTCTATAAACTTTTGCGCTGCGGTGAAGCCGCATACATACTTACATACACGCTCAGTGGCATATGTGTGTGTGTGTACGTGCTTCGCGCAGCTTGAATGATAGTGTGATGAGCGCTGAGTGGTGAAGTGTGTAAAAGAGGGGCGTTAGTTAGTGGGATTCTAGTCTACGTTTGTCGTTGTGAGCAGTGTGCAATGGGGCGCGCAAGTGTCACGAAGCCCCTCAGTGAGTGTGTGTATGTGTGCGTGTGTGCTGGCCTGAGCTGGAACATTGTGTAGCAACAGCTGGGATGTGAAAAGACGTGCTCTGAAAGCCGGCAAATGCTTGTATATAACTACATACACTTTTAGAGACACACATTCTTACAAGTTCACATACATATACACACAGCTTGTTGGCCCACAGTCGGCCGAGTGCGCTGTCGTGAGCATCTCATTGTCAAGTCATACGCTGTGTGTTAATGTGCTACGCTAAGCGCTGGTTTGGCGTTTGCGTGCCTCATGAAGGCAAGTACAAGGGTGTATGCGTAATAATGAATTTGAACTTCGTTTTTTATGGAATTTCTATAGCCTACAAACGGCTAGCGTAGGCAGTGATTTTAGAAAATATAATTACAATTTTATTGCTATACACTTATTAACTAATAATAGGTCAACTTTATTGTATAATATAGTATAATTACTTTATTGTGTGATATTAACATAAATTTAATAAGAAAAAGAAAAAACGTTAACTTTAGCAGCAGCAAAGCTATAATACATACTTCACATTTGGTGCATTTTTATTGTATAAAAGTATATAAAAATACCTTTACCTCGATTTTCATCATTTAGTTAGTATGTCAGCTATATGCTAGAGTAGTCCGATCCGAACAATTTTGGCGGAGGTCGTAGCACTGCCTTGGGTAATGATCTAGGGCAAATTTTGTGAAAGAACCTCGTTAAATAAAAAATTTTTCCATGTGCGTAAAAAATAGTAAGACTTTTTAATTTTAAATTTCGCGCGAAAACCCTTTCGCCGAAATATTTTCTTTCTACTTTGTTATGACTATCAGTGCCATCTTTGCCAAATGTCATATCGTAATAAGCATTAGTGTTTAATATACGCTTGTCTTTCTGAAGTGCATAAAGTGCATTCGGCGATGATGAATGAAACTATTCAACAAAGAAGTTCCATTAAATTTTGTGTGCGGAATCAAATTACTGTTGCCGAAATGTTCAGAGTGTTAGAAAAGGATTTTAGTGATAATTGTTTGGCGCGAGCAAATGTTTTTGATTGCTACAAATTATTCAAAGAAGGTCGAGAACGTCTTGACGACGAACCAAGTCCAGGAGGACCATCAGCACCAACTGATGATCCACACGTCAATAAAATAAAGAAATTGATATTTGAGGATCGACGATTAACAGTCAGCGATCTTACTGGCATCGTTGGAATATCGGAAGGATCACTGAAAACTATTTTGAAAGATCATTTGGGCCTAAGAAAAGTGAAATCACGATTTTTCCAAAATCACTGAATTTTTACGATAAACAGCTTCACGTTAACGTCTTTAAAACAATGCTTTCCGACTATCGAGATGTCATGGAACGTATTATTACTGGCGATGAGTCATGGATCCATGCTTACGGCTCGGAAACAGAATAATATCGTCCGAACATTATGGCTAAGGTGAGCCGAGGCTGAAAAAGGCTGATTATCGAGGTGTAGTGCACTCCAAATTCCTTCCGACCGGCCAAACTGTCGACAGGAAATACAATTTGAGTATTATGTGTTGTTTGCGTGAAGCTATTCGTAAAAAGAGGCCAGTAGTGTGGGCCGACAAGTCTTGGTTTTTGCATACCGCATTGATTCTTCGTGAATTTTTCGCCAAATTTTCAACCAATATCGTGCGCCAACCACAACATTCGCCTGATTTACCTTCGAGTGACTTCTGGCTATTCAGCAAACTCAAATGACCGCTTCGAGGAATCCGTTTTGAGTAAATTGTTGACGTTAAACGTGAATCGCTACGCGCATTCCGGAAGTTGACTTTAAAAACTGTTCCGAGAGCGTGTTGGGCCAATGCGGGGACGACATAGATATTGAAGAATAAATAAATATTATAATTTTAAAATTATGAACAAAGTCTTACTTTATTTTGCTTTTTGTTCAGATTACAAGTTTTATACAATATATGTACGTATGGAAGCAAACTTTGATAAAATATTATTCGTTAGTTCCATTACTCTTTTAAAAATTAACGATTGTCTTGTTTTACAACTGGATATTAAAAAATAACCATAAGTTTCGATAAATAAAAAATGTATGTTTATGTATAAAATTATGTATATATAAAGTATCTCATTGTTATCATTTATTTATAGTAAATTAAGCATTTTAAAATTATGAACAAAGTCTTACTGTTTTTTGCTCTTAGTACATATGTACATATATGATCAGACTGACGAGACGAGTTGAAATCCAGGTGCCTGTCTGTCCGTCTTTTCATTCGTTCTTATCTTGACTAAAAATCATGATAATTTGATGGAACTTAGTTCCCAAATTTTTTGGCAAGGAAGAAAAATAAGAAAGAGTTCAGATCACTACAAATCCGCAAAACGGCGTTAATAAAAAATATATAAATTGCCATAAATAAAACATAAATTAAGCTACAGAACTCAAATTTGGCCCAACGGATCACATTTTAAAAATGGGCGTGGTCACAATCCACAATAATTTTAATGAATATACATATCTTAAAAGCCAATAAAGCTAAACATATCACCGAAATTTGCACAGGAAATATTATTTCAAGCCTTCTTACGATAGCGTGAAAAAAGGTGAAATCGGATGATAATGTTGGTGATATTGTTAAGAACTACTAAAAGGAAATTAGTCAGAAGCATTAAAATTTATATCCAGTATGGCACAAGAGCTCTCTACCACTCGCCCACCGATTACAACCAAATTCGGTCGATGACTCCCTCCCGATTCCCTAGCTACTTTTCGAAAAAGAAGGAAATCGGACTAAAACCACGCCTACTGCTCATTCACATTGCTGTATACAAATTAAGCACCACTTAATGTAGAGGAATGCCACTTTTGTCGAATAGCCATCGGTCAATATGCGAGACATGTAATTTAATTTCGAAGAGAATTCTTTCCTGTAATTGCTGACTTTACTCAATATAGATTTCAAGCAATATGAGCGACCTTAATGAAACCCAAAGAGCATTTGATAAATATGTGATATGTTAATATTATGTGGTATTGACAAACATTGATGAAATCGAAACTACCGACGAAATGCATAGTAGGTTGAAACCAATTGGAAACGATCCTCCTCAATACAAGACAGAAATAAAAAATCCAATGGCTATTAGTATTTTTCACATAAATTTTGAGGTTATGTAAAAAAGAGTGTTACTTCAAATTTTTTGCATATTTCCATTACTGCAACTTTGCCATATTAGTGTTTTTTTATAGGACTCCTAGTTCTACAAGAAATCGAAATAAACCATTTTTAACTCGTAAAATTTCCAACTGCTACTTACTTTACTGGCGTAGACACCGCTCAAGCGGTTATAGCCGAGTTAACCACATCGCGCCAGTCGTTCAATGCTGGCCATTAAGGAATTTAACTCTGTAAAATTCTTGTGTCGAAAACTAAAAGGCTTGAGCAAAAATATTCTTCGTAATTACACAGTACACAAATTTTTCTAGCCCGTTGGAAAGGTTTTGGCGGATATTTTGAAATGCATTCTTGTTCGACTCGCCCCATAAAGCTGAATTTGTTTTCAAATAGAGTACCGTAAAAAGGCCGAAAACAAAAAACTCAGCTCAAAGCGGTTCAAAAATCAAAGTGATGATGCTCACTGTTCAATAAGGACTTTCATTTGGCCATATTGTGGCGTTTGCGTGAAAGTATCCGTCGAAAACGGCCAGAATTATAGAAGAACAATACATGGATTTTACACTACGATAATGCACCATCGTATCGAGCCACGATTGTGACCAAATTTAAAGCCAAAAACGCAATGAATACCATCGGCTTTGGCTCCGTCTGATATTTTCTGGTTCCTCAAACTGAAGCTACCGCTCCATGGAAACCGTTTTTCGTCGATCCAAGAGATAAAACAAAATTCGCTGAAGGAGCTGAAGACCATCCCAAAAAGTGCTAATGGGAAGTATTACGAGGGTTGGGAAAGTTGGGTATTACATTTGGTGGGGAATACTTTGAAAGTCGCAAAATAAATATTGATGAATATTTAAATATTTTGTGTTTTATTTACAATTTTCGAGTACTTTTTTGTCACAATGTAATAATGCATACTCATTTAGCTATCAGTAAATTTACATTATATTTACTATATATATGTACAATAGAAAAAAATATAAATTTTTGATTTACTATAAAAATCAATTAAACTGATAAATTAAAATTTAATTTTTAAAAAAACTGCGTTAATTTTATATTTCATAATCCATGAAGGGTATAAAAATTGTATTAGAAATGGCATATTGGCGAATAGCAACCGACTGCTAAGGCGTTAGCTACCGACCCCTCCCGTTTTGTACATTTTCTTGTCATATTCGCGAGTTTCTTTTGATATTTTTGTTTTAGCTCACTCATTTGATGCCTTCGCCATTTGCAGATGATTTTTTCAATGATAGTACTGTTATGTTTTCCATAAAGCAACAAACAACACAAACAATTTGACATTTGGTTCAAACATTTTACCTACATTTATGCATACTTTCGTATATATTTATAAGTACTATGAAGACTTGTACACTAGAGCACATATGAATGTGGAGAATAAAATATTTAGAAGCATTTAATTGCGGCACATACCCGTAATCTCAATATGTTTTAAGCGTTCACTGGCTCCGCAAACGCCGTTCGCTGCTCGCCGCCGAGCACCGGCCACAGCACTTGCGCTGACAGGCAGAGACACACACAGGAAACACGCGTATGCGCCACTAGTGATAACGCCGAGCACTGCACGCCCTGGCCGGCACGCACAACTTGGCACTGCGGTCGCTGTGTATATTGGCGTACGCTGCTGCGTTGGGCTGCTCCCGAGCTGCCGTGTGTGCGCTATGATTGTGGGGCTCTGGTTGGAAGCACGTTTTCCGTATTCAATGGCGTTAAATATGCGAATTGCGAAACGGAAGCGTACGCACCGTTACTTTTTCACACACACGCCTCGCACACCTGTGCCCTCTCTCGTGCACGTTGACGTTGTTCTTTCGTTTTTGGCAAAATTTTGTAATATTTTTATTCTAAATATGGATTGCACACTGCTTAGTTGTGTGAAACACTCGGCTAGCAATCAATCAACAACACTACTTTTCGGCACACAAACACACGCTTCGATTTTTTAAAACGAAAGAAAAAAGATTTCATTAAAAAAAACGCGTTTTATTACAGTTGCCTGCTATTGAGGTTTATTTTGTTTGATTTTTTATGGGTTTTTCTTGTAATTTGTATTTGGTAAAAAATACTTTTTGCACTTTTGTCTTGCTCGGCGTTCGGTTAAAAAATTAAAACCTCACCTTCCAACTAAAATCAGTAACTGCGAGGCAAAATTCTTGTCGGTCCTGTCGATGCCTGCGAGTTGGAAATCATAGGCCATAGAGCTATCGCCACAAGGCGTTTCATCTGAGTCGGAGCGCGAATGCACGAAGTGCCAATCAGTGAGAGCGTATGGCAAATGTGGCGTTTGTGGGGGCGGCGGAAAGTGTTCGGCCGTTGTTCGAAAGGATGCTGTGTGGAGCGGGTTCGCGTTTGGAGCTTAGTTTGTCACACAACATGTTTGAGTGCAGTACATACAAATATATGTACGATGGACTTTCCGAACATATGATTCGAACTTACATATAGAGTGCATACATACATATGTATGTAAAAGTATATGTATGAACTTCTATCAAATAATAATTATTTTTAAAAATTGACGCAAAAAATTGTGCAATAAATATTCACTTATAAATTTTTGTGTAAAATTTACATTTTCAATTCTAAATTTGGAAATAAAAATTAAATTTTTGAATCGAATTATTGAAAATTTTGTTTTTAATTAAAAAAACATCTTGAACTAAATATTGAGAAATTACTTTTAATTTAAAAATTGGAGTAAAAACTAAAAATTAATTATTTTTCATATAAAAAGCTGCAATGAAAATGGATAACGAACAAAACAAAAAGGATGTGTATATGTATTTCTAGCAGAAACTCTACAATTAAAAATCATTAAATATATATACGACAAAAGGAGCTAAACTATGTTGATATTTAACAAGATGAAAAAAAAACAAATTAATGAGAAAAAATAAATACTAAAAACAAATATAATTATTTTTAATAAAAAGAAGAATTTAAAATAAAAATAATTATTAGTAATAAAAAAAGTGAATATTTTTAATAAAAAAATTTTTTCTACATACATATGTAAGAAGGTAAGTTGACAAAAAAACTTCTCGAGAGAATTAAATTTATATTTCATGTTAAAAATAAAAAAAAAAACCCAAAAACTTGATTATTTGAACATTTTACATAAATTTTGAGGTTATGTCCTCGTATAAAAGGTCCTAATAGATGGTAGATCTTTGTATTTCCTTCAACTGTGCCATATAACTTTTTTCATAGGACTTTTAGTTTTATCGGAAATTGAGATTAATCGGTTTTAATCTTTAAAAATTCAACCAGGCTCTCCAATTAGGTAAGGTCTGTTATTTGTTAAACTATGCTGCTTATTTAAAAATAAATATTGTACATATATTAATACTAACATTAATAATATACTTTACTAGGCAAATATACATATTTGATAAAAATCTTAGGTATTTTCAATATATCTCTAATTATTTGAACGAAGCTTTAAGTGATTTATACAAAAAATTATAATATATACCATTTTTTATCCACAATGTTCTTCAATGTACTAGTGTTTTGTGGCATGTTCCTTTAGAACTACATTTCAAAAACGTGATAATTGCATTACTTAATGATTTCAGTTACTTTAATGAAGACAATTGCATTATTAAGTAAAATGCCTTTTTTGTATAAAAAAAAATCCCTCAACTTTTTAATTATTCGCATATTTTCCAATACGGCAAGAACGGACTATTCCATTGCGCACAGGCTGCTCTTCTTCTTCTTTGCCGGTGGCTACCTATCAGCTGTTTGCTGTCAAATGTTCATTGCTGAAAGCGCAAATTGTTATTTGAACGCGAAAGTGTTTGAAATTTGTTTAGATTTGCAATCGTCTCACTAACTCAATAAAATAAAAAGTTAAAAAAAACTTCTACTTGATGACGGGGGATAGCGAAATGCGTAACGATAGCCCCGATGGTCATGCAGACGACGGGGTTATTGATGTGGCGCACTATCGCAAGTTAGTTAAAATGTTCATCGACATGGTAAGCCAATACAAAAGGTGAAACTATTAACCAAATTTAATAAATGTTTACTATAATCATAGCGTCGTTATCAAACGGCACTGTTTTGGGCGGAAAAAGTGTGTGTACTGAGTCAAAATGATCCCAAAGATATTTATTGTCAAGCGCATTGCATGTTCCTTTTGAAAGAATACCATCGTGCGGCACATCTTATACGTCGTTTCCAATTGGAAAAATCACATATATCCAGCTATAATTTATTATTGGAAAGCTTGTATGAAGCAAAGGAACTAAATGAAGCAGTTAGTGTTATAAATAACATAGACATAGAGTTTTTGGCATCGTCATTGATAAGTCAGCCACTAGACAGCGCTGCCGTGGACTGTCATTCCACATTAAATACTGAGGAGGCGAATAAAAATGTATGTACTTTATACTATTTTTTTCTGGCTATTAACTGCTTTTTATTCTAGGAAATTATGGCCTCAATTAGTTATATGAAAGGCAAAATTTACGAAGCTCTAGATAATCGCGGTTTGGCTATGGACTACTATGTGCAAGCGCTGCATAAGTCGGTGTATTGCTTTGAAGCGCTTGAAGCTTTAGTACAGCATGAAATGCTTATGGCTTGGGAAGGTAATATTTCATAAAATTGTATTTCGTGTTTATTATTTTTAACAAACTGTTTCGTTTAGAAAAGGAATTGATGCAACATTTGCCGCTGGCACAACACTCAAGTGAAACTGATGCAAAGTTTATCAAAAAATTGTATGAGTCAAAGCTAAAGAAATACTATGAATCTATAGATCCCGTAAGTAGAATTGAGCGTTAATTATTAAAATTTTTACCACATTACTTTCTTAATAGGCCACAGGTGATCAGACAATTAAAGATTTAAGTGAGAAAATTAAGAAAACTTTGTCATCTGAGGCACAACTACATAAAAATATACTCTCTAAATATATGACTCCGCAAATTATGTCGCCAGCAAATAAGTATGTGTTTAAAATTATGATTGGAAGATTTATAAAAGTAATGTGATATTTTGTGATATTTTTTATTAAAGAGTGCTTGCCGATCTCAAAAATAATCCATTCTCCCTGCAAATAAGTCTCACTCGTGCATCATCGCTCATGAATGAGTCCAATCGTTCACATGCTGATACACCCGGTCGTGAACACACAAAAGAGGCTGATAATAAAAATATTCTACCACTTACTACTTGCCTAAGTCGCATACAAAAAAGCACCGATATGATGGCTGCTGAAGCCGAGAAACTATTCTATGATTGTGAATATAAAAAGAGCTATAAAATACTTCAAGAGTAAGTTTAAATTATATTTGAAAATTGTGATACATGTTTAATGCTTCTACAGATTATTAAAAGCGGATCCCTATCATAATGCAGGCTTAACGCTACAAATTGGTTGCTTGGTCGAGTTTGGTGATTACAATAGTGAGTGTTTCATCGAAAAAAAATTTATAAATTCTTCAAAAATATTGCTATTTGCAATTTAGTGGAATATTTTTATTTTTAAATACCAAATTTAATAAATCCTAATTCTACTTTTTTTACACAGAACTTTTCTACGTCGCGCACAAACTGGTTGATCGGTATCCCGACAAAGCCATTTCGTGGTATGCAGTTGGTTGTTATTATGATTTGATTGGCAAGAGCGATCCGGCGCGCAGATATCTTTCCAAAGCAACCGCACTTGATCGGCTATATGGACCTGCATGGCTGGCTTATGGCCACTCCTTTGCCAAGGAGAACGAGCATGATCAGGTAAGCAGATTGATTTATATTCTATTGATTCTACGTTATTTCAAATATTATTTCAATTTGATAGGCAATGGCTGCTTATTTTAAAGCTACTCAACTCATGCGCGGTTGTCATCTGCCACTACTCTATATTGGTGTTGAATGTGGACTGACGAAAAATCTCGAGCTGGCTGAGAAATTCTTCTATCAAGCCATGTCAATTGCTCCACTAGACGTCTTTGTACTGCACGAGTTGGGCGTAATCAAATATGAATACGAATAGTAAGTCGATTTACATTAAATTCGTGGAATTTGAACCAAAAAGCAAATATTTCTATTTAATAGCTACAAGAGTGCGGAGGAAGTATTTCTACGCACAGCCGAAATTGTTAGAGCGCGCGCTAAGGAGAATAAGGAGGAACTCTCGGCACGTTGGGAACCGCTCTTCAATAATCTAGGTCATTGCTGTCGCAAGCGCAAGAAGTACAAGGAGGCTTTAACCTATCATCAATATGTAACTATATACAATTTATATTAAAGTAAACTTATACTTAATTTCATTTCATTTTTAATACAGGCACTTTTACTCAAACCACAAAGCCCGAATACCTACACAGCAATGGGCTTTGTTTATGCTCTAATGGGTAACCTCGAAGATGCCATTATCTACTTTCATAAGAGTTTGGCAATTAATCGTGATTGCATTGTGACAACAACTATTTTGAAGACTTGCATTGAGGATGTAATGAATGATGAAGCAATTATTGAGGACATATGTGGACGAGATTTTAGCGGTACTACCACATCATCGTCCTCATCTTCCTCAAAGTCAGCATCAAAACGTTTGCCAACAATTGAAGAATCGCCGGCGAAATTTAATTGCATCAAATTGAAATTTGATGAAGAGGATAGCACAATAAATCCGCCAGACAAGTCTGATAGTAATGTTGTAATGGATATAAGTATGGATTTATAATTAATAAAAGTGTAAGGTGATTTTGCATTATTGGTTATACATATATGAATGTGGAGTTTTCCTATTTAGTGCGCTCTAAATATATACATATGATTATGTATTTGTAATACACACGATGTTTTAAAACTCGCTAATTATGACAGGTGACAACAGATTAATCACATCTAGTTTATTCTTTATATACTCACCTTTAAGGGTGTTGCATTCATATTATGTCTATTGCCACTGACTGTAGAAATAAGTAACAAGATGTTTCACATCGTTGTATATATGTATGTATAAGTAATAAGGGTTTTCTCACAAACATTTTTCTCTGCAGCCCGTTCGGTTCTATTGAACCAAATTCACATGTTATTTAATTAAAACACTTCACTACTTTTTTACCTATAGTAGTTACACAGCACTATCCTATTTTTTAAATTTTACACATTTTTATTGCAAATTTTCTTACTGATTTCGCACGCACGTATCGGAAACAGCTGCAAGAAATTCGAAATGGCGGCGGAAACTGGAATATGCAGTTATGCCAGTATTGCCAGCAGGAATAAAGGATGTTCAACTTATTCCAGTGTGAGAGCGCCTCAAAATAAGCGTTTTTTATAACATTTTCCATTATGGCCAGATGGAACGAAATAAGAATTTTTGGGCATTTTAAATTAAAACACCCAACATTTAGTACGAATAAAAATTACTATATAATGGTTATTTATTATATGGAGAAACTATTTAAATCTATTTAAGATATATTAGAACAACTGGCTTTTGACCTTTGAATATCCAATAAAAGGATTTAAGCTTGTTAGCTCTCAATCATTAAATGTTTTTAATCATTTTCCATTGAAAATAATACTATGATGCTTCAAATTACAAAGCGTTTCATCAAATAATTTAAAGTTTCACAAATATTTTTTAATTTTCATTGTTTTACATTTTTCATAAGTGGTCTTGAACGATGCAACAAATCCCTACGTTTACATATTTTTTAGTAAGATTTCAATCTGGCCATCGATCGTTTCCAATTGATAAACGTCAAAACCTACTGAACTCGATTAGCTCAGTAGGTTTTGACATTTAACAATTGCTCTCTCACTGGAAGTCACTTCCAGTGAGAGAGGAGTTAAACATCTCTTTATCTCTGATTGCCAGTGTACCGAAATGAAACAAGCACATATCATTAGAATACTCTATTTAATATATTTTTGTTTTTATTATTGCCTTAATTATAATTATTATTGTGATAATAATTTTACAACTGCAATATATGTATAATGTTACACAAAGCACAAACAATTATATTTTATTTTTTTGTATTTTTATTATATTTTTGTTTTTATTATAGCCTTAATTATAATTATTATTGTGATAATAATTTTACAACTGCAATATATGTATAATGTTACACAAAGCACAAACAATTTATTACAATATTGTTTTTGTTAAAAATAAGAAGTAAGAAAGTATATTACATTTTTTCTAAAAAAAATGTTTATTAAACTTTTTTGTTTTTAATTCCTTTCTTATCAATCATTTATTTTTTATTTTTAACAAAAAAAAAACAATATTTGGAAATTTTTACCTTAGCACACAAAAAGCTCAATATCGTTAAATTTATAAAAAATTAAATTTTTAATATTTCTTATCTGTCTCTTATACACATCTAGATGTGTATAAGAGACAGACATTACGTTACGTTATTTGTTACCTCGTGTTCTATCATTTTGAAATAGAACTCGCATGGAGCAACACTCTAGAGCAGTGTCGACAAACTTACACATTCAAAGGATTAATATNTTTGTTTTTATTATTAATATATAAAATTTTATATAATCGAAAATACAAATTCAATAAATAAGCACTATATTTGTTTTAATATTGCATTAATTTCGATTTTAAAACTTTTTTAAAATTAAATATGTATTTTCTTAAATTTTTGTATAAATTTCTTGTAAGGAATTGTAAAATTAAAGATAATATATTATACACTAATGTATTTTAAATGTTTAATTTCAGTAAAAAATTTTTATCACTATCTATTCTTTATATGCTGTGCAGCCTATATTAGCATTTTTCCATTGCAAGTGTAACTTAGTTTATTTCCAGTTTCCGCTGCCATTTCAATAGTCGTGAAAATGCTTCGTTTGAGAAATTTTTTTGAAAATTGTGTTTTTATCATTAAAATCAGTAGAAATAAAGTGTTTTGTAGCAAGAAGTTAAAATATATTTGTTTTCAGTGAAAATATGTAAATAACCGGTGTAATTCATTGTTTATTGCACAAGCGGTGCGTGCTATGAGTGTGAGTGATCGACGCATGCAAAGAGAAAATTTTGTATTTGTATTTTCATCTGTAAAAGTGTAATAATAATGATAGATCCGTAGTATTTAGTTTAGAAGGTGAGTCGCTTTTAAATATATATAAACTTAAAGAAAAACATTGAATAAATAAAGCACTGCTTGCAAACAAGTGCTAGCGGCAGTGCTGCCTTGCTGTCATATACAGTTGATTTTCAAACTGTTATTCCTGTGCCTACTAAACATTTTGAAACTCAAGGAATGTTTAATTGATTGCATGCGCCATTTTGAAATGCCCTTGAGTTTTGAGCTTCTGAAATGAAATTTTGTGGTAGAGTAATTATGCTAACAGCAATTTGAACAAATATTTTTGGGAAAATTCAAACACAAAATTACAAATACAAAAAACAATAATTTTTATAAAAAAAAAATTTGTTCTTAAACGATTTGACGCCGTTTATGTAGTAAAGTGTTGACAAACTCAAAAGAAGCAAATCGACAGCTGACAGTTTAGGGTTAGTTAAAATGGAGTGTTACAAAATAGAACAAGGTTTCTTCAGTATTGAACAATATTTCAGAAATAATGAAAGCTTGGCAGCCGCAGTTCAAAAATTTTATACAAATTATGCTCCGAATAGTGTTTTAACTTCGTCAACTATGAATATTTATTGAAATGGTGGAAAATGTAAATCTAGCGTTAATTTTGGCACAATGTCAAGAATTAACTTTTCAAATAAGCATTATTTTTATTTTCTAATCCCTAACATGCACTTAAATCAAAATTAAGCCCACATAACTGATTAAAAATAATTTAAAATCAAAAACCAGGAAAAAATTTTATTTTTAATAAAAAAAAATAATTTTTTTTAAGTATATAAGTATATAATTAAGAAAAAAAATATTTTAGAATTAATGTTTTTTTTTCAAAAAATAATATTTCCAACTTTTAATTGAAACACCTTGAAAAAAAAAAATTTAAAAAAATGTATTTTGTTAGTTCGCTCTTCGTCTTTATTGACATAGAAATCTAGCCAGGTTCTTTTCCAGCTTTGGTCTTTGTTCGTCGAAAGAGGTACTCTACTTTTCAATTGTCTACTCAGTCCAAATTTTTCGCCGCCGTATTTGAATAGCTCGGCGGGAAAAGTATCGGCTCTGTCGCTTTGTTGTTCTGCATATGGGTAATTGCTTTTTGAACTCCTTTATGGTGGGGTAATGGAACGTCTGCTTCGGCGTCCTCGATTGGGGAATCGGGTTCACCATCTCCAGGTGTTACGTTTTCATTTCCATTCAGCAGTATGGAGAAGTATTTTCTTCATAATTTCAGTATGCTCTGTTCATCAGTCACTAGAAGCTCCGCTCTTGAAACCTTCTGTCGTCGCATTTTTCCGTAGAATTTGCGGGCGTTAATAATACAAATATAATTAACCATAAAGTCAATAAAAGTGGCATATTTTTCGTACAAATTTCGAGCATTAATAATAAAAAATTAGCAAAATCGGCAAAATCAATATATTTTATTCAAAATAGTCTCCTTCTGTCTTCAATATTGTGTTTTAGCCCGTTGGCCGGTATGGCCTCCGGTTTGCCGATGCAAGCCTTTTGAATGGCCTCTCATAAAGCTTTCCTCTCATGGGCAAATGCATTTTTCCGAAAAGGAAGAAGTCGCACGGTGCCATATCAAGTGAATACGAGGGATTAAAGGAAGTTTTTGTTGTTGTCCTTTTTGACCTCTTTAATGATGTCCTTAGAATGTTGGAATCTGAACAATTTTTGGTCGTCAGTCAATTTGTGTGGAACAAACCATGCACACGCCTTTAGTAAGACCAAATATTCGTTCAAAATACGATATTTTGGAGATGTTCAATTCCATTTCCATGAATTTCAATGATGATTTCGGCTTATTTTTCCGGTGATCACGGATTTTGATTGACCCACATGTTGTCGTCATTTATGTCCTCACGAACACTTTGGAAACGTTGAAACCACTTGTGCACTCTGCTATGAAATAGGCAATCATCGCCATAAACTTGTTTCATCAAATGAAACATTTCGGTAAAAGTTTTACCAATTTTAAAATAAAATTTTATGTTGGCTCTTTGTTCGAAGCTCATTTTCGCACCGATAACACAAACATACTGACACTTAAAAAGCAATAAGTTGCTCCACTTCCAATCAATGAAATGCCATGAAATTCTCACTAGACAATCGATAAAGACAGCAGATTCTAACGCACCAGTCGACATATAGATGACTCCACTGTATATGCTGGATTGGCTCCGTTGAAGCTTCCTCTCTTTTAGATGTAACCCCAGGCTTCACACGGATTGCCTACCATCTATCTTACACGAGGGTTACAAGGGCTACTAACGTTTCCAGCGCTACCGCTGTAAATACTTACCCAGAAGCATGACAATACCACATTACGCCCCCAGTTACTAATTTACAAATTTGGGAGCATCTTTGGGAGCATACGCTTTCGCCCTGCGGAAATTCTAAAGAGTTGAGAGAAGATAAACTTGACTATGAGGAATATATACGAATAAATTGTTCTAATTGTGTCCAAAGCTAACAAATAGGACACTCAATTCTGTCTAAAAACATTGATTTATAAGTAAATTATCATTGATGCCACTTTCCTTTTATTTTGCCTTAAGCATGATTCATACAATTAACATACAATGTAAAACAACCGCTAATAACATTGAGCAGAGCGTTGCTTAAGTGCCTTCTGCGCTTGAATATTAATGTTACTCATTAAAATCGTATTATTTTTTAACTTAAGCTTACTGTTCAAATATATACATATATTTAAATAACCTAAAAGAAGTTTTGTTTAGCAAAATGCTTTGCATTGTAAATTTCTTGTTCATAACGCCGCTTGCTTCTCATTGCGCAATCCTGTTTTGATACTGTTCTGGTTACCGCTTAGTTCATCATATATACATACATATGATATATATATATACATATATATTTTAATAAGCGTTAATTTCGTTAAAACAAAAATACAGTTTTAAGAAATAACATCTATTTGTTTCACAGACTTTGTCATCGACTTCATCAGGTATTCAAGAAACTCACTGGATTTTCCAGAAAAACTCAAGTACACATATTTTTTGATCGTTGAAATATTTAAACTTTATTTTTATGTTCTACACCAGCGATTAAATATTTGCTAATTTGAATTTAATAGATTACAGTTAGCTTATAAATATTTACATATAATTAACTGTAGAAGACTATTCAAACTTTAATCACACGGGCCTAGTACTCATAGGCAAATATGCTCGCTTTATGATACATACTACATAACCACTGACCTATCACCAGCCTTTCCACTCTAAATCACAACTCATTGCCAAGTCAAAATATTTGGGTATACATATATATTTTTTAATTTTTACCTCGCTTATCGGGCATTTTCTACGCCAAAGTCAAAGTCAACATCTTGAAAACATAAAAACCACATTAATATTGTCAAAAGTAGTGGTACTTATTTTCTTACCCCTACATATGTATGTATATACCTATTTGAAATAGCAGTATGAATGAGTTTATAGCCGTTGCCGGCAAAGAATAACCAAAATATTTGAATAACACTAACGCTAGGCGACGTTGGGCAAATAAGAATTCGTACAACCGTTCGTCGGCTTTTTTTCACGGCGAAAAAGCGGCTGAGCCAACAAAGCCGCACCATGCGCGCCGAGAAGGTCTTAGGCGAAACGCCGATAAGCTTTCGAGTTGTTGTAGCCGAAAAAAGAAAGCTACTCGGCATAACGACTACCGTTTGAGTTAAACGTAACTTACCGCTTATTCGTTTATGCGAATTTATGATACATAAATTTATGGCCGATAAGAGTCGTGACAGCGTAATTCTTAAACCAAAGTGAGTGTGGCTCGGGAGTGGTAGCAACGAGTGGAAAAAATTCCGACAAACTGTCGGCTCATACACTCGTAGAGTATATAAACTAAAGCTCTACAGTAGAAAGAGCACAGTTCGAAGACATTGTTCTAAAGCGTAACATAAAGTTTAACCACAGCAATCAAAATCCTAAACGACCTCGAAAGATTTTAACCAAACTACATTTAATTATTGAGTACCTCACGTTTCCTCACCAAACTCAACGACTTCTTTCGACACAATGGCAAAGCACCCTAAAGCTTTACTTGTCGCGCTTGCGCTTTTTTGTCATCTAATGCTGCAGCTCCAAGCTTCTCCGTTGATTGGCAGCAGCGTCTACTATGACGATGATGACGATGACACGGAGGTGTTGGAGATCGATTTGAATAGCATTGATGATCTCGTAAATGGTGGCAGTGAAGACTCGATTGACTTGAGCTTTTATGGCAATGCGCTTTACGGCATGCCCGATAATGAAGTAACAGCCCAGTTGGTGGCTAATTATACAGCCGAAGAGTCGTCGGTTAATCCAGAGGAGTTGGGTTCTTACCTGGAGGGCGATATCCTAGTGCCACTTGGAAGAGTGACTACCAGAAATGGCATTATTACGCTAAGTTCACGTTGGCCTAACGGCGTGGTGCCGTTCGAAATACGCGGTAACTTCAATGCACGCGACATGTCTACCATTGAGCATGCGATGGATGAGTATCATCGTCGTACGTGTATACGTTTTGTGCCACGTAGCCGCGAGAGTGATTACATTTCGATTGTGAGTGGCAATTCGGGTTGCTGGTCATCGGTAGGACGTGTGGGCGGCAAACAAGAGGTGAATTTGCAATCGCCTGGTTGTCTCACCAAACCCGGCACCGCAATGCACGAACTGATGCATGCACTGGGTTTCCTGCACGAACAGAATCGGCAGGAGCGTGACTCATATGTGGATATAATGATAGAGAATGTGCAACCAAATGCAGTGCCGAATTTCGAAAAGGCTCAACAAACCGTTGCTTATGGTGTACCTTACGATTATGGCAGTGTGATGCATTATTCGGCGAACGCTTTCTCGCGTAACGGTCGTCCGACAATCGTGGCTGTGGTGAGTATATGGTGAATAAGTGCTTGAGAGGTAGACGTTTTCAAGTATGAAGTGGTGTCGGAGAAAGGAATTCACATCAGTGATAGTTTTTTTGTTTTTTAAGGGTGATGAAAGTTTATTATTATTCGAAAGAATATGTTTTGGGATTTATTTTTTGAAGATTGTTTATGTCAAATGTTGGCCGACGCTGCGTCTATCCGTTGAGTCCAATTTGCGATGACTTGCTCGATGTTTTTCTCTAAGACCTGAATCGAAGCGGAATAGATGTTAGACTTTACATATATCCACATGAAAAATTGTAACAGTGTGATATCTTAGTGGGCAAACAACCGGCTCAAACCGTGAAATTTTCTGCTCACCGAAGTGTTCTCTTAATAAAGCCATTGAAACCAAATATCGCCGAGATCACGAACCTCAATTTCAGGCATCAAATTGTCGGTCATCCTGGCAATCTAAGCTGATTCGAAAACAAAAACAAGCTGGGGTCTTTATAATTCCATGCCGCGGGGGGTTTACACATATTTTCGACTCATTCTGCAAAAACAAAAAAAAAAAAAAAAAAAAGATAAATATCTACTTAACACCATTTTATTAACAGTGACATACGGAGATATCATATCTCATGACTGATCACACCTACCGTAGATCAGTCAGAAATGTAAATATAAACAGCGAGAGGCGTCAGAGCACCTTTGGCACTTGAACAAGGTTATTTTTTGTTTATTATACGATTAGTTGAAAATTCCCAGCGTGTGAAGGTTCCCCACAACTTGGTTCAATAAACCGGTGTCGAGTAACTGTATCAAGAAAGTGCGCGCACGACATGCGTGGCATCTGTTTTCGACGGCCTTGATACAAGTTTACAAAGAGGCATGGCATCTTACAGCATTGCTGATGAAGTATTTCCGCGCTGGCATAACTGTTGTTGACATATCTGTTATACATTTTATGTTTTGATCTACATTTTGTACATTGGTACATTTATTTACTTACGTATTTTCCTCCCCCAAGCAACCGGGCGGCAGTCAACGTATGGGTCAACGTGAAGGATTCTCAGCATACGATATTGAAAAGTTGAACAAAATGTACAATTGCAATGGACCAGCTATTGGCGGTGGATTTGGTGCTGGTGGAAATAGTATGGGCGCCATTGCGCCAGCTCCAGCACCAGTTGCAGTGCCGGCACCAGTGCCCCAACCCGCGCTGCCAGCTCCCGGCCCAGGTCCAGCAGGAAATGCAAATTTGATTGGCAGTTTTCTAGGTGGCCTTATTAGCGGTTTGGGACTAGGCGAAGAGGTCAACAATACTGATGTGACAACGGAGACAACAAATGATATTTAAAGGGAAACATTTCAGCACAACAAATAAATTACAGGCGACAACGGAAGCACCCCAAAGAATGTATAAGTTCCTTACAAGTAGCTCAATGATCATTACTCTACTCTAGTATCCGTATAAAAACTCGAATTCCAAACTCAGTATTATAATTTGTTTAAGAGATTAAGAATAAAGCAAGAAATCATATTATGAAATATTATGAAATCCGTCGCGTTTGCATCAGAGATACTTGAGAATCTCAACACCTCTTAGTGATCTTCCTCTTTTTTTATTGGCGTAGACACTCCTCGAGCGGTTATAACCGAGTTTTCAACAGCGCGTTAGTCGCTCTTCCTTGGAAATTGGAAATTCCAAGCGTAAACAAGTCTTTCCCCATCTGTCCTTTCTAGCGGATTGGAAGTCTTCGTATTCCCCTGTTTCCTTCGGCGGGTACTACGACGAATACTCGCAGTGCTGCAGTATTTTTATACATTTGGACCACAGGACCTAAACAGTACAGCTAGTGCCTCTTAATTCGCTGAACTTTGGCAATGTCGTCATATATCTCATATAGCTCATCGCTGCATTGACTGCGGTATTCCCCGTTGCAAATGCGCAAAGAGCCATAAATCTTCCACAGAACCTTTGTCTCGTTTTGTTACTTGTAGAGTTCGGTCTTTGTTCGTCGAGAGAAGATGAAGTTCTGCGTAGAAGATCACTGAGTAAAGTTCTCTGGGTGCCATTCACTTGGGAGTTGGCAGAAACGACATTCTTTTATATATGGTTCAAGCAGCTCACGACTTCCGGTCTTAGAGCAAGTATCCCCTGGGTAGCCAAAAAAGATCCGTTTGAAAGCGAGCTAAAGTGTGAAGGCGAAACATACCTCCCCTGGGTTGTGCGTTAGCTTTGGGACCCGCCACGTAAAAAACATCCTCAATGAAAAGAAAAGGGAACCCAATTTACAATATGTTAAAAACAAAAATGAAAGCACCAATTTTCAAATACGAATTTTCGAATTTTTAATCATTTTTCATTTGATTTATATTTTTAATTTTATAATTTTTTTCTTTGAATTAATTTTTACCTTATAGAATTTTTATTTTATGATTTTGTTTATGTTTTGCTTTTGACTACTTATAATAATGTGTTTTTGTTTGAAATTTCAAATTAAAGTTATATCATTTTCCATATTTCGTTTTGCGGTCAGCATACGCGCTCGTGGAAAACGGCATGAGCTAATGCTATGCAAACGATATTGCATTTCAGGTTGCGTAATCTTATCATAAAGTTTGTGCTTAGCATTTTCTATCGACGAAATACCGACACTCTCCGTCTCATCGATGTTCAACGCATCCACTTCGGCGCACTCGGGACACTGTTGTGTTATGACAATGTCATTTAAGTTGGTTGCAAAATCACAGAATTTTTCTATATTCTTGATGAGATAGTCATTGGAGCGCTTCTTGGTATTTTTACGCTCCAACCTATAGACAGTGGCTAGCACACCAAAAATACGCTTCTCTACAAGCTTCAGATGATCGTGTAAATTTGTTAAATTGATCTCTCTATAGTCACCGATTTCTTTTGCTAGCGATTGCCAATTGGTTTTCGAGTGATCGCGCACCAGCTTCAAACCCAAAAATAGTTTATTCAAACGTTCGTCATTCACCATGGAAGATTTACGTAACTCTTCGTTGTTCTTATGTTTTGCTAGTAATTGCGCCTCCAACTTTTCAATTTGATCCACCTGATTTTGCATAGAATTGCGATTGTCCAGCTTAAGCATGTCGATATCGGCAAAAAGTCGATTGACGGCATTATTCAACAGCGTCATATGATAACTCGTCTCATTGGCGTAATTAAAGTATGAGTAGTAGAGGCTTTCTTGTTCTTTGAATTTGGTGATAACAGTTTTGATATCTTTCTGTCCGGTATATTGAAAGATTTTATGTAATACATTCTTGTTGACAATTAATTTCTTTTTCATATGTTCGCGCATATTACTACGTCTACGATACTCCTTTGGCTGCAAGTCAGCCAAACGTCGATGCAAAATTTTCGACTTGTAAAACTCCGTATCATTTACTGACTTCGTCTTATTACGACTGATGTCACGCATTTCCATACGCCGTTGCTCTAAGTCTCTACGTTGTCGCTTCTTGAAAATATCAAATCTCTCATAGAGATCAATGCTCGAGTCGAACTGATGCATAGCGTAGCCAATCAAATCGGTCATGTATTTCTTGTCACTATTGAGTTCGCGTATTAGTTTGAAATAATGATCGTTGAAAGCTTTCCGCTCCAAAATCAGTTCGTGCAATTCTTCGCGTAACTTCATATTCAGTGCTGTCATTTTGCACTCCTGATGTATGCCCACCTCCAATTGGTTCTCCTTCATTGCCAAGTGCTTGCGTGCCTTGTTTTTATTCTCTATTGCTCGCGTTGCGGGTATCGTGTGCCGATTTAAATCGTATATGTGTCGTGATAGGCGTCCCAACTCACGCTGTATATTCACAATGCTGGTTTTCATATTGTGTATATCCTCAGCTAACTTCTCTTCACATGTGATGTGACACTTAATGGTTTTCAAATAACCCGCACTCTTTCTTTTGTATTGTGTACCGATTGCTGTCCATACCTTCACCTTGATGTCGGCCTTTTCTTTACGCAATTTGGCGGTGCCTTTCTTTAAATTATCCTCCATGATTTGATTGCGTCGAAAGTTTTGCAGCCGTGCTGCTAGTGCTCGTCGGTAGTCGCTTTGCCGCTTCGCGACTTCCTGCAGCTTGAGCATGTGATCCTTCAAAAAGGACGATTTCACATCGAGCGTCGTCATTGCAATGATTAAATTAAATTTATTATGGCCCAGATACTAAATGAATTTGCGCAAAATATTAGTTAATAGACGATATAAAAAAATATAAAAAAATTGTTCTGGAAAATTTTCCCAACCAATTCAAATTTTCTAAAAAAAAATTCTGAAATTTATTGACAATGCCAAACACTCATAAATGAAAAAAAAGTTGTGAATAGGCAAAAAAACTAAGTCACAATCGCATTTTGTTTTGGGCGTGTAAACTTTGAGATCCCGACGAATATATACATACATACTTTATAAGTAATACAGAATATATAATTAAGTGAAGGATGGAGCTATGTAGAGAAGTTCACGCAAGTGAGGAAAGTTCTCTGAGCGCCAAGTAGCTTACGACTTTCCCTTCTAGACGAAGTATCCTCCGGGTAGCCAAAAAAAAACTACCATTTGAAGGCGTGCTAAAGTGAGAAGACCATTTATGACTTCCCATGGTTGTGCGCTGGGTTTGAGCTCCAATACAACAACAATTTTTTTAAACAAATGTAAAAATTTATAATTTTATGATTTACGATGCTTTCCGACGAGATGTAAGTAGCGCAATTATATTTTACATAAAAATGTTAAAACTACTCCAAATTACTTAGATCTTAAAGATCAACTATTTTTCTAAGCAGCAATTCAAAATAACAACAAAGGCCAATACTAACTAAGTACTAAGAGAATAAGATAGTGGTCAAACGTAAAGTTAACTCAATTTATTCCAAACAAGTAGGCGGATGAAGTTCGTGTTCGGGGGATTATATTCTCGCACTACTGAAAGACCAAAGTCGGGGCATATTTTCGAGTGGTGATAAAAGATTACATTAAAACACGTTACGAAATTTTTTTAAACCGGTTTAATTCAAATCGTCAAAGAATTGTCCGATTGTAACCATTGTCGGCCCAAAGACAGAAGATTATCATAGGAAGGCCTTCTATGAATTAAACTAAGATAATTCGTATATTGGGCACATTTTGATTTCTTTTTAGAGCATGATTTCCGTATTATAATGTGTACTACAATAATCGTTCAGGAGCATAGGCTGAATAATTAAAATTGTTCATTTCCTTTCCGAAGATATCAAAAAAGGTATTCACATTATCTTTTGTGAAATCTTGTGCTCTTGCCAATGAAGTTCTAGTTGGAGAGCGGAACACTCTTTAAAAAAAAGCGCAACCAATTTCTTTTGGAAATTTTATTGCTTGCGACCTTTCCTCATTTCGGTGTTAGAACGCGCCGCTGTGATCGTCTTTTTTATGTCGTCAGGATTCCAATTTTCACGCTTACCAGGATCCATATTCTACATAAATAAGATCTCAATGAACTCAAAGATAATCGAGCGGAGCAAGAATTGTTGTGCAGGTAATATGGACCACTGGTCTGTGGAACAATGCCTAGCTGCATACCATCTCAAAATGCTTGCCTTTCATTGGCTTTTCCAGGTAAGGAAACAAAAAAAGTCCCATGGGATGTAGGGCGGCTGCGGAAGCGTTGGAATGCTGGCCTTGGTTAGGTAGCTGTTTAAAAGAAAGGCGGTGTGAGTCAGGGCGTTGCCGTGGTGCAACTTCCAATCGATTTCGATGTCTTGTCTGACCTGATTGACCCTACGTTTGAGTCTCTTGAGGACTTCCACGTAAAACTTGGCGTCAATGATTTGTTTGGAAGGAACAAATACATGGTGGACGATACCTCTCATATCACAAAAAACAATGAGCATCGTTTTCACTTTGGATTTGTTCATTCATTAGCGACTTCTTCCCGACCCTCCAAAAAGGCCTGGTGCCACAGAAACATACCAACATCTGGGGAAGCCTGCTTAATTTTATCAAGCGTCTCTGTCGCAGATTTACTGAGTGTCACACAGAATTTAATCCCGTACCTATACTGAGCGAATTCTGCATTTTCTGCTTGCACCACTCACAGAAACACGTGAAATGTTTTCACCGACTCCAGTCGGAGCGCGCGCGTTCCGTCGTAGTACAGTCGCGGCGGACGAACATCAGTGCTATTACTTTCCGAACAAACCCTGTACTATTTGAGTGTTATGCGTCGTTTGCGCGAAGCTATTCGTTAAGGGTTTCCTGCCTTAATGTAATTTATGAATATTTAGCAAACAAAAAAAAAAAAAAAAAAAAAAACAGGAAATCTAGAAAAATTCATGGTTTCATCCACTTGTACGTCAGTATTGTGATATGTACGCAGCACCATTGCTTTTTGCTGAAAAGAACTTTCACGAATTTAAGAACATTTCATACATCAGCCAACAAATAAATAAAACTATTTTTTTTTTCTAAATATTAATATTTAGATTTTCTTGTAATAATAAGCAAGAGAGATACTTAATTGCTTGCAATTGAATTCTCCATACTGGAGAAAGGAGCGCCATGAAGTTTTAGGCATTACGTTTTGCGGCAAGAATGCGCGAATGCGGCAAACGACACT
>NW_017537645.1:522084-525513 GCF_001853355.1 Bactrocera latifrons | reverse complement strand
CGCCGATGCGTTTCACCGCTGGCAACCCAAATCTGCGCACGCAATGTATCCTTCTCCAAATGCAATTGATCGATGGTGTTTTGGTAGCTCTGCAACATGATCGTCTCCTTGCGCGTGCTCAACTTCGTCGAGAGTACCGTCTTATATTGACGCTGTCGCCGTGTGAGCTCCTTCTGCTTTTGCCAGTAATGCTCAAGGAAAGTCTTCTTGTTGAACTCTTGACTTGTAGCTTCCGCCATGTTGTTGCCGTTGTTGTTAGTATCGTTAAATAATTCCTAGCACTATGTCTATAGCGTGCAAAATTACAAGTTTTATGTAAAATATACTAAAATATATATACACGGGATGGTGTAAAAAGTTGATTATGTAAAAAAATAAAATACGTTTTTAAATAAATGCTACCGCTCGGTCTCTCCGCTACAAGTCGAATGAAATTTTTAGAAAATTTTGTTGACAGCTATATGAAGTTGTAGAAAACTGAGCTACCAAGTTATGTAAGGGTTTTGAAAACGTCAGTAGGTAATTCAAAAATATCAAAACTGTATAAAATTAATTCAAAATGTATTGAATGTATTTATTGTGAAGTTCAATAAAATAACAACGAATTGCTGATTATGAGGAGTGTTTGTAGCTCTGGATTGTAATAAACCGAACTATTGATATGTGATTATGGATGGAACATGCCTACATAATTTCACACCGGAGTCCAAACAGGCAGCCGAGTGAAAAACAAAGCGCTGTTTTACCAAGATGATTCACCGTGTTACAAATCAGTGAAAACTATGGCAAAATCCATGAATTGAGCTTCGAATTGCTGAGACTATGTCGTGATCTCAGCCCTCAAGAGAATGCCCGCTGGAAAGAAATTTAGCGCCATTGAAGAGGTAATCGCAGAAACTATGGATTATTTAGAAGCTTAAGACAAATGTATTATAAAAATGATATTGAACATTTTTTGACCGCTAAAATCGTTGTTGAATTTTATAAAAAAAAAAAAAGATTATGTGGCCTTACGTAATTTTCAGTCGTATACACTAAGGTTGATTCATTCATTATTCGTACATGTTTTTTGTAAATATTTTATAGGTACTGCTGATAGATTTTATACTATTGTTCATATAATAAACTATTCAATACAGTGAAAGTTTTAGGCGAAAACGTTTATGTCGGTATAAGAATCCAAAGGATTATACTTGAGGTTTAATTTTAAATATGTTTATATAAATAAATTTAATTTGAAGAAATTACGAATTAAAGGCTGCTTTCTCAGTGACTGGTTACCTGCCTTTCTGTCCAGTGAATATTGTTGCCCGCTTAATAGATTGTACTTAATAAACATCAACAATGTCCATTGTTAATGGAGATGTCCATTTAATAGAGCTTTCACTTTATTATTTATTTATGGATTATTTTTGCTATCCCATAATTTAAATTGATTCCTAGTGTGCTAAGTTTTACCAAAATCAGTAGTTTAGGAGTCCATTGCGGACAAACAACGTGACACCTACTTTTTATATATAAAAATAATGGCAACGGCCTTAATCAGTATGAAAAATTCTTTGGATTGAATTCAGCATAACGAAAATCACTCCGACTCTTTCTTTTTGACTTACTTGTATTCCTTCTTTTCGGTAGTAGCACCAGCACCAGCAGCTGGTGGTATGAATATACATATATGATATGGACTAAAGTCAGCTGAACGTTTTAAAAACCTGAATATCAGTTATATGGAGGCGAGTTCAAATTTTCTACCGATTTCATCCATTTTCTGCACAAAGTTACAATGTCATTAGAACCATTTGATGGAAAAACTCACGCATTGTCCAATATGTGGTATAAGGGTTTTGTTTTTTTTTTTAACTATTAATTTTTTTCAATCCCATTATGAAATTTCCCTGGAAATATCCTAAAAAAAATTCTTTGAAAATTTTAGTCCTTAATATTAACATTATAGACTGGACCAAGTCATGTACAAATTTTCCATAGAAAATACAGGACAATCGTGACTTTGTATTTTTAAATTTCTATAGTTCAGAGGAATTTTATAGCATCATTTTGACTTTGAACACATATTTTTCAGAATTGAACACTCCACAAAAATGCGACAAAGTCGAAACTCACACCGGCGAGGTAGTACGGCGCTCTAAACCTGACTTTTCCACGAAATTCGCATTTTTTTTTTTAATATATCTTGTAAATGACAATAGCTAGAGTAGGAAATTTTATTTGCTACAAAAAAAGATCGGAGGTCAAAACCGTTATCATTAATACTTTTCGAGATATTCGACTGTTTAAGTGCGTGTGTATGGAATTTTCATACATTTTTTATTATATATCATTTACGAAATTCTAATGTGGTATAGTAAGTTTGAAGTTCAAAACTCTTATAATATCATTTACTTGTATGAGGTATATGAGGGCTAAGCGAAGTATTGACTCGAATCAATCCATTTGTGACACAAGCGTCGATTATTATCAGAAACCAAAATTTTCCCCGAATTTTAGTAATAGGTTGAGTGTGGTGTGTTGAGCTGTTTTGGTTCGATTTTGAAAATTTTTAGACTCGAAAGTTTTGAAAAACATATAAATTCTAAAATTGTTTACGCTATACGAGAAAATTATGAATGACCTTATTTTCGACACAAGGGTGTATTATTATCAGAAAAAGATTCTCTATGGCGTTTAATAATATTTCTCAAAAATTTTGCGATTTTTTCGAAATAAAGTTTTATTGCGATGCCTTCGTTACTTAATACTACGAAGTGAGTCATATGTAATTGAAAGTTGTATTTTAAGGAAAGTAAGCGCTGCTGTAGACCGTGTTGATCCATTTTTGAAACGTAACATAAGATTGTGCGGATTGTATTAAACATTGGTTTGAATTAGTCGGGTAGTTCCTAAGATATACAATTTCATCTAAAAGTGGATGTTGCCACGCCCACTTATGACCAGGAATCCTCTGCACCCCTTTCGTACCATGTTGTCTAAAAAATAATAGAGAACTAGTGGAATGAAATTCTAAAAAGTAGGAAATTCGGAATTCTTTACCTTATCTTTGTTTTGATTTAATGGATGCTCGGTTTCGGAAACCTAACAAAACTTCTTTGTTTCATAAATGTCACCAAATATCTGATAAATAAAACAAACTGTTTTTTCTTTTTTACAAAAAAGTTTATTTAGGCATTAAAATGTTTTCCCACATACGAGCTTCATAATCGTACCCCTTCAGCCACAATCAAGTTTAAATCACACATCATTCAGCTAAGCCTATTGCACACATACAAATATATGCATCTACAATCCACCATATCGGTTTGAATTTTAAAACAATTGATTGCAATTGAATTCTCCATACTGGAGAAAGGAGCGCCATGAAGTTTTAGGCATTACGTTTTGCGGCAAGAATGCGCGAATGCGGCAAACGACACT
>NW_017537645.1:518580-520769 GCF_001853355.1 Bactrocera latifrons | reverse complement strand
CGCCGATGCGTTTCACCGCTGGCAACCCAAATCTGCGCACGCAATGTATCCTTCTCCAAATGCAATTGATCGATGGTGTTTTGGTAGCTCTGCAATATGATCGTCTCCTTACGCGTGCTCAACTTCGTCGAGAGTACCGTCTTATATTGACGCTGTCGCCGTGTGAGCTCCTTCTGCTTTTGCCAGTAATGCTCAAGGAAAATCTTCTTGTTGAACTCTTGGCTTGTAGTCTCTGTCATATTGTTGCCGTTTATGTGAATTTCGTTAGATAATCCCTAGCACTTTGCGTATAACCAGCGAAATTACAAATTTTATGATATATATATTCTGGATGAAGTAAAAACTTGATCGCGTAAAAAAAAAAAATAAAATAAAATACTTATTTAAATAAATGCTACCGCTCGGTCCCACCGCTATAAGTCGAATGAAGTTTGTAGAAAATTTTACTGACAGCTATGTATATGAAATTGAAGAAAACTGTGCTACAAAATTATGTACGGGTATTGAAAACAGGTCAACAGGTAGTTCAAAAATATTAAAAAGTGTATTGAATTAATTTCAACTTATTAATTTAATTAAATAAAATTATTTATTAGAATATAATGTTTGACAAAAACATGTTCGCAAAAATATTATTTTAAAGGATGTGAAGAGAGATAGTGAGGGACTCTTCTGCAAAGCCACTTCACTTATGTGAAAAGGAGGTAAGAACTGAAGCAAAAGTGTACCAGAAGGATGTTTCAAAAATTGTTACGAGGTTTCGCGAGAAAAGGCGCGCTGAACCTTTGGACCAGCAGAAAAAACTTTTATACTGATCGGATCATTTGCCTCCGAGCAATCGCTCATCAAGTAACTCTGGAAAACGTAATTTTGCAGGAGCTGATTAAACTGCGTGGCTAAACTTTACAAATCTGTAACTTAAGCGCTATCCGAGATGTCGATTGAAAATATTTCCAGGTTATTTCTAGCGGTATAACCTATCGGATTATGAAGAAAAAACAATTTAGCATTTTTTTTTTTTTTTTGGAAATTTGAGCATTTATTTATATTTTTTGAATTGTTGGGTTTTGTATTTCATAATAATTAGTTAATGGCTAATTAAATTAAGCATTTAAGACAACTATACATAGTAATAATAATAATAATTGTAATAGTTTTAATTTCTGCACAATTTTTTTACAGTTGAAACACTAACACATTTTTATTCATATAGTTTAATATATAAAATCGCTATGTTTTGTATATATTTAAATAATGCTTATTACTTACAATAATTTTATTGCTATTCACATATACATTTACATAGATAGTTTAACTTATTTGCTGTGGTACTTGCATACTTAGAGATAACGGTATAAAATATATGTATGTATGTGTAAGTAAAGTAAAACAAAAATGAAAATATATTGTGTATGTAAGTATGTATGTATAAGTAAAATGCTGTAAACTTGCGGAAGCACTCATATTGAAAATGTAGCAGTAACCTTTTAGCCTTTAAAGCGTTTGTTATTATTTTTTTAAGTTTTAAAAATTTTTATTTTTTCTTGTTATTATTTAACAAATAATAATAAATGTCACATAAATCACAATGTGTGCTTATGATATTTTGATTTTCAATTTATTATTTATTTTCACTTCGATTTTTAACGGTGTGATTATAGCATTGCTTTCTATCTACATATGTTTATATTAAATTTAAAAAAACAATAACAGTTTTATTACTGTAATTTTTACTGCAGCGCAGCTTCTTTAACGGTACTGGGGTTCAAATGTGATGGTTGTGCAATAGCTTAGCGATTTGTTGTAGCGCTAATTTCTTACAAAATTATTTGCACCATTTTAAATCATTTAATTTTAGTACTAGTAAATAATTATATTCATTGTATCAAAGGTTTCTTTTTTTATATGGCAATTTTGAGTACAAATATCAAGACAAGTGAGAATTTTTTTTCATTAATTTCAAAATAGTTTTAATTGCACATTATGCAAAGTTTTTTATAAAACCACATCTCGGATTTTCTCGGTTCATATATTTGTTTGATTTAAAGTTTAGTTTTTATTTATATTGGTATTTTTTTAACAATTTTTTGTAACAGATATTATATTTGTGACGATTTTATTTTAACCTATTTACATTTTGTCTTATCTGAAGTTTACTTTTATCTTTTTAATTAAATTAATTTCTTTTT
>NW_017537645.1:504984-517211 GCF_001853355.1 Bactrocera latifrons | reverse complement strand
CAATTTCGAGATTTATTTGTTTTACTTTATTTTTATTTAATTCCTTTAATAAATTATTTCAGGTTTTAGCTCATTTTGTATATTTTAATTATTAACTATTAGTTTTTAAATTTATCTTGTTCTGAACTTATAACTTTTTTTCTCCAATATGTTTTATTTCAATTTTTTATTTTTTCCATGACTCAAAATATTTTGTTAACTTTTTTTAACCAATTTTTTATTTTTTTTTAATTTAACAACTTTCGGAAAGTATATACTATTAAAGTAAAATTAACTTAAATGAAAAATCGCGCTTTATAAACATACTAGGCACTAAAAAACTAAGATATTTTTGATTTTTTTTTATACTCAAGCACACTAATTTTCATATTTAGAAATTTATACAACGTTTTTGTGATTTTTAATTTATTTTTAATTACTAACAGCTATTTAATTTAGAAAAGTAACATTAAAATTATATTTTCGTTTCTCACTAAATATTTGCAATATTTTTTATAAATTATGAGTACACGTTATGTATGTTATGTAATAATGTAAAACTGTTGTGCAAACTTAAAATTAAGATCACGATTATTAGGGGTTTCTCTTATTTTTCGTGCGCACGCCTTGTGTTCCTTAGCACACTATGTACATTTATATGTATGTATGTATGTATGTAAGTATGTATATAAGTAAGCATGTAATCTCCTCAAACAAATTAATTGAATTCATAATTAAATGACTTAAACATGAGTAAGCACAGAAAATAGCAAATACATACTTTAGAAATAACGGTATATTTATATGCATATGTATGCGTACTAAAATATAATTACAACTGTAAATGTGTAAATATGTATGCGTCTATATATTTATGTGTGTATGTGTAATAAATGTGTGTGTGTGTACTTTCGACAATTAAGCACATTTGGAAGAATCCACATTCACATGCATGCACCGCAACTCCCGACCACACACACCACTAGCGGGCGCCTACATGTGCGAACTTGGAACCAAAAATGAGGTTAGCTCGATGATCTCATAGCATTTGGCATTGTCAAGTTTACGCTCGCAATTAAAGCACAGCTTTAAGTTCACTTTGAGTGTATGTGTGTGTGTGTATGTGTGAGTTAGGGTTGGTTGGCTTGGGGGCTCGTTGCTGTAGTCATAGCTAACTTTAGTTTACCGCCTAGGCGTTCAGCCTTCAAACAGCAATCTAGTCGTCATCTTTCTTGTCCGTCTTGAGGTCATACTTAGCACATAATTCTTCTGGCGTGTAGCTGGAATACGAAACGAAAACGGAGATAATTGAAAAAACTGCTCAATGCGCTCATCTTTCTGACACAACTTACCCAATCAGGTTTTGTAGATCACAAACGAATTTGTAGACGTAGCGCTTTCCGGCCGTCTTATGGATGATATTCTTGTCGTAATAATAGCGGAGACCACGGCTGAGCTTTTCGTAGTTCATTTTTGGCTTATTCTTGCGTATACCCCAGCGACGAGCAACCTGAAAATGTTTAGTGTACACATTAGCTTTGATAGACTCACTGTAGATTTGTATAACTAGACCGAACCTCTTTAACAACTGCTTAAAAGCTTTTATGTCCTTGGAAATATTTGCATAACTATATTTTAGAGTTTCGTATTTAACCTCAATTTTGCATTTTTGGAATTTCGAATTTAACCACACTTTTCCTATTACATTTTTCATGTACGTTACTTTTCCGAAAAAAATATTTTTTTCGAAAATGTTTAGTTTCGCTACATGAAATATTAAGTCTAGCTCTTCAAAACCTAAAATACTTGTCTTCTACAGACCTTTCTCTTAAGCTTCACTTTCTACTACTTTGAATTTCGTTTTAGCCCCTTTTTTTTTATTAAATTAATAAATTCTCTCACACGACAACTCACCTCATCGGGATCGGTCAACTTGAACTCCCAGCCATCGCCAGTCCACGAAATAAAGCCCTGACACGTCTTATCCATCAGTAGCTCCAATAGAAATTGCCACAACTGTATCGGCCCAGAGCCGGTAAAGCACGGCACACCACCTTGCATGGGATATGCGCCCATAAGTGCCTTCTCCAAACTCATCGTATTCATATACGCGGCCGAATGTTGCCCACCATGATGCACGCCCCATTGATCTGCCGGTGATTGACCGCTCATCGATGAGAAACGCGTTGGATCATACGAACCATACTCCGAGCCATAGGTATCGGGGAATGGTGAGCGTCCATAGGCATTGTATTTCTGTTCATTATTCGCCACAGCGAGTCCATAGAAATCGGCGCCGCTATCCTGATAACTCGGATGCTCTTGCGATGAGATCGTGCTGTGATAATCATTATCATCGTAGTGTACACCGGTGGCTGCAGCAACAGCTGCCGCAGCGGCAGCACCAGCGAGATGTGGTGGCAAACCATAAACGGATGAAACAGAGAGATCAGCTGGATCGGTTTGACCGTTACTACTGCCGCTGCCGAGACTCGAATAGGAGGAGGTGTTCTGTGTGCCCGGTTCCTCTTTCATCTGATGTTGGCTGTAGAGTGCGGCCGCAGCGGCCGAGTTTCGTAACGCCACGTGCATGTAATTCATATTGGCACTATTGTTGTTGTTGTGATTGGTCGTCGGACCGGTCGACTGGTTGGCGTTGACGCCTGACGCATTGCTGTTGGCGGCGGGATTGCTTTGTTGCGACTGTTGTTGTTGTTGCTGCTGCTGCGCATGCGAAAGCAGCGAACCACCATTATTGTTAGCATTCTGTGTTTGTTGTTGCGTTTGCGGGGGCGGGCTGTTATTGCTGTGATCGTGCGGATTACTGCTGTAGCCTAGAATGAAAGAAAAATGTTGTTGTAATTATTTGTTAATGTAAAATTAATTTATAATGTTTGTTTGATTAAATTAATAATTAAAAAATAAGTTACGTTAAATTATACGCTATATTTGGTTTTAAATGTATAATTAAATAGGTGTGGAAGTGCGAAATATTTTTAATACCCTGAACAGGGTATGTTAAGTTTGCCGCAAAATTTGCAATAGCCAGCTTAAAACTATGGATACCCTATAAAATATATTACATATCGTCATCTAAAATGCAAATCATCGAAAAACATCGAAAATCGCTATCAGACATAATAACCAATATATAACCATTTTATAACCAAAACTTGTGTGTATGTTAACCAATATGTAACCATTTTATAACCAAAACTCAAATTTTGTTTCAATATGAGTGATATCAATCATATCACTTTTCCTCCGTTACTTTGCATTTTAGGTGAAGATATATAATATAAATTATGAGCGGCGAGTCGACAAGTTCTACTCCCTTAGTTTTTCAGATATTGAGGTGAGACTTTGCACATCTTGTTCTTTCCATTTGTCGGAAGCGTAGATATAGTACTACTATAGAATATATGTAGCTGTCATAAAAACTATCCGATCAATTTTTTTTCACAATGTGTAGCATAGATTATGGTCCAGAACAATACTATAATCTCCGAGCAAATTTTTTGGAGCGGATCACTATAACACACAGGTGTCATGCTAACAGACCATTTGATATCAAAAATTGCTATCGAAACATTTTTATTTGTGAACGGCATTAAAGCTTCGGTGCAGTGAATTTAATATTTTTTCTTCTATTTTTTTAAATTTACTTTTCCGAATCTCTACAGCCGTGTCTACAGCTAAGTAGTCTGGGAGGACAAGGCCTCAGTGATAGTGATTATATACATACATACATATTTTGCGTACGTTTATTTTTAATATTTGTTTAAATTTGTCTTTTATTATTATTTTTATTTATTTTTTCCATTATCTAATATTAAAAAAACAGAAAAATGCACGTATTGTCTAAGATAAATTGGCAAAACACTACATATACAACTCATTTGTACTAGGTAGAAAAATTAGACCGAGGTAAGCTAAAATTTGCAATGCTTTTTGCCTTAGGCCTAATATGCATAATGAGTGTCATATATAAATTTATGCATACGTGTAAATATGTACATACAATATGTATCTACATACATTCAAATTTTTTTTTTACATACATACGCATACGGTAAACTTGCAAGCACGCCATATCAAAGAAATGGAATATATATACATATGTAATCTATACACTCATGTATGTAAATTCATAAGTAAACATCTCTGCAGCTTCAGTCTCCTCAAAAGGCGTGCCCAGCATTCAATTGTCTTGTCTTCAATAGCAACACTCAAATACAACGTTGTCTCATAAGAGCAACGTTCGCGCCCCATTAATTTGCGGCGCTGATTCGATGAAATTCGAAAACCAATCAAAAGCGCACTCAACACCAACACAAAAACAAAACGTACACAAAATGAGCTCCAAATGCTGCGAAAACAAAAACACAGAATTCACAAACACGCACAGACAAGCATGTACATACATGAAAAAAGCAATGGCTAATAGCAGCGCTGCTGTGAGCAGAGCAAATGAATCGCGTGATTATCGTGTAGCGGGGAGCACACGCGAGTGTGAGAAGAGCGCATTGCGCCAATATTGCTCCCACAGGCCTTAGCTGGGCGACTAACTGTGAAACAGTGAAAGGTGGGCAAGCGTTCATTCATACTTGGCGCTTTAGAGCACAGTTGAGCGCCAATAATATGGATAATGTACAGGCACACATACATAAATATTATATATGAATAGAAAAATACAGTAATGCAAAAGCAATTATTTGTGAAAAAACCTGTTGAATATGAGCATTATTTAAGGAAAGGTTTATGCAGCCGCTCATTTAGAAATGTTACTGAGTTGGTTGTTCACTTAAGTGGCGAGCGCTTTCAACCATTCATTCAAATCACGTTGGATTTATTCATTCACAAGCGAAGCGTTAATTCACAGCCTGCTTGCTGGTCACACATATTGGTGCGAGCGCTTGAATGGAACAACTCGTTATGCCCAAGCAGCTCGCACAACGCCTGCCGACTGTCTCTGTCTGTTATGCGCCGGCAAAGCGTGAAACTTTTTTGTTTTTGTTTTTTTGTGTTCTAGGGGTACTTATAATCTGCTTTCGATATTGCGCAGATACGGCAAGAGATTTCAAATCACTCATGGGCTCACACACACATACAAACTGACATACAACGGAGATGAAGCCATGAGGCACAGAATACTCCTCCCACTTGATGGGGTGATTAGAGCATATTAACACCATAACCCCTGCAAGGAAAATACGAACTTTTGTGGAAAATATTTTTGTATAGTAGTATAGTTTTTTATAAATATTTTGTTGTGAAAAAAAATGAAATCACAAATTAAATTAAATTAAACAAATTAATCACAAAATCAGCAGATAATTGCCTCAATTTTGTACCGCATTAACTAACTGACTGCTGACTAACTGGATGTGACAGTGAGAATGATTTTTCTGCTTAAATTTAACACAAATCCAAAAACAAAAAATTAATTAATTATTATTATTGATGGATATACTTAGCAATGATTGAAGGACAAGTATACAATAAATTTGCTTTATTGGCAAAATGATGGCTTCCAGGAAAAGTTGTTTTTGTTAAAAAATTTACTTTTCTTAATTGTTATAATGTTAGATCATTGTCTGACAAATATGTGTATCTATCACCGTCTCGGTGTATTCGGGTATTTATAACTGAAACTTATAGCTTCAAGATGATTCGTTGGCTAAAGTATTGTAGAAATATGTGAAAAAGTGTCTTCCAATGTGACCAAATTCTGTTTTTATGAATGACAGCTTACAGGGATGGGTTTCTATATGGTCTAATATATCCAACAGACGATATTATTATAAAAAAACTTACAAGCTAAGCCTTATGTAGAAAAGATTCACATTGAAAACTGTAGCTAAGTAATAATGTAATTATCATCAAAATACATAATATTGCCGATTTCTTTTCAATTGAGAAACGTCATAATTCAAAGCAGAGATAAAGAGGTGCCCAACTTCCCTGTCACTGGAAATGAGAGAGCAACTCATGTATCCGACTTTGATAGTTGATTGGTATGGGTAGGTTTTGACATTTCACAACTGACTGGAACAGCTAGATTGAAATTCTACCAAAAAAAAAAAAAAAAAAAAAAAAAAAAAAAAAAAAAAAAAAAAAAAAAAAAAAAAAAAAAAAAAGAATGGAGGGATTTTTGCCGGCGTGCCAGATAACTAATAAAAATGAAAAGGAGTGAAAATTAAAGAAAACATGAAATTTAATTGTATTTGATGAAATATTTTGTCATGTGATGCATTCGATTTTCGATCTAAAATTATTAGAAACGTGAAAAACAGCCTTTTTTTCAACACTTTTTTCTTATATAAAAATTAAATATTTTATTCTTACAAACATATACTATTAGCAAAGAAATTCTTAAATTTTTGGAAAAAAATATTACACTCGGACATTGGAACGCCATTTCTGATGGCCTCTCGGAAAAAAGATGCGCCCGCTTTGACAAGATAACTCCTTACAGGATCCTCTAAAGTAAAAAAATACGTGTTATAGTTAAAACCTTAAGTTAGAACTTAGACGAAGGATAAAATAAAATAGCAATTGGATTTTTGGCGGACAAAAAAATTAAAGTTTAAATAAAGTCTTTAAGAATTGTATCTCAAAGACTTGTGTAAAATTTCATGATGATCGTTCGAATCATTCTCGAGAAATTTTGCCAACCGACTTCAAAAATACAGTTTCGAAGAAACCACGTTTAAAGATGGCGCATTTCACCTACTCGGAACAACTTGAAAATTTATGATAAATGACGATTTTTTGAACCCCGTAAACCCATGTAACTTCTTAATTTAGATTAAGATTAAGAAATAAAGTGATTTCAGGATTGAATCACTTTATTTAATATTGAAAGATCAAAAGTCAGCCATTTTAATATAGCTTTAATTCATAAAAAATACGTAAATATTCATAAGATAATTGGTAAAATTATAATAGCTTATAATCGTTATAAATTTTGGCTATTTTAATTTAAATACCCAAAAATTTGTATTTTCTCCGATCTGGTTACAATATACAAGATAAAAAAAAAAAACGCTCATTTTGAGGCGCTCTCAAACTGGAATAAGTTGGGCATCATTTCATCCTTGATTCAAAGTTATGAATGACAATTAGAAAGCTCTTGTTTAATTTCAAAAATTATTGTCATAAATTAAACTTAATAATGGGCGGAAATCGAAACCTATTTTGCAATAAAAAACAATGAAAAAATAAATTAAAATTTATCTATATTTTCAGTTGAACTATGTTCTACTATATAAAATTACTACGACAATGTCTCCCACTTAAAATGCATTTCCGATTGATTAATTCTAATTTAAGTTAGCTGAAGTACTTAGGCTGCTTGTTGTCATTCATTCCCTAAAAGATTTTATTTCAATACTTCATTGTTCCAGCGAAAAATAATACTTAGTTAAATTCAATTCAAAATTCATTAAAATCGGACACTTAATCAAGGCACAATAAATAGCGTAAGAGCGTAGCGATATTCTAAAGAGCCACTCTACGGTACAAATCATCAACAAAAATGCCCAAATAATAGGCTTAGTTACGCATATGACAATGTACATATGTGGTACAAGCACACGCACACACATACATATATGTACACAAGCTCGTAAAATCACAGCCACTTAACCAAACCGACGGCGGGGTGCCAATTGCGCGCTCAGGCAAAAAGCAAAAAGGAACTGAAAAAAAAAACTGCGGGCAGCACAAAACAACAGCGACTTGTTGATTCATCGAGCTGCGGTCGCATGGCGGCAATGTCACTGTGACTGCCACACATTTGTAAATACACACACATTGACTTGTTGGTGTAAATATCGCGCTGGCGCAACCCTCATATGTTTGTATTTAATAGCCACCCACAGCCGCATACACTCAACCAAACACATACACACAAATTGTTGTAAGCATGTAAATACATACTATATACCGAAATGTGTTGTTGTTATTGTTGCGTCAAATGAACGCCTGTGCCTGGGAATTTAAATAAATTGCAATTTAATTACTCGAGCAGCGCAACATTTCACTCATCCCGAGCGTCTTGCGGCCCACAAGTGGCAAAATATGTGCACACACACATACATGCAGGCGCGTATTTTTGAAATTTAAATGGGCATGCATAACAGTATTTAAATTTAGTTGAGTGTGCGTGTGTGTGCTTTGCCCTTATTTATATTTACATTTATCACAAGTTCACACCCTTACGTTAGTGCGCAATTAAGTTGCAACCAGCCGCAGCGCGTTGCTGAGCACATAATTAAAGTTTCGTTTCATTTCACTTTAGCATATTTGTGGCATGCAACACGAAATCTCGCTTTGATGTCAATATTAATTTTCCATGCCACAGCGACGGCATCGGCCACAGCTGCTATGTGCTTAGTGTGGTGCTCAGTAGAGTTGCAGACACACAGTCAATGCTTGTCTTCTGCTGCTAAAGTTGTCAGTATTTAACTTTTGACAGCCGTAGGCGTAAGCGTGTTTCATTAGCGTAGAGGTGTCAAATAAATTGTACTAATTAAGCGTCTTATCAAATTTGTATTGTATTTGGAAAAGCTCTAGACAATAAATAGCCAGGATTTTTAATTAAAGTTTCCTTCTTTTGTGAATTTCATGCTAAAGCTTGTTTGTGTGGGTGCCACCGGATATTCGTTGTGGTAAAAATTTTTAGACGAAACTTAAATATTTGCATTATTTGTAAAAGTAAGCATGCTGAGTTCAGGATATAATGAGGCGGATAGCAAAGGTGAGTGAAAAAGGATGTATCATCTCAGTCCAAGACTACTTCGGGCATCATAAATGTTACTTGTAAAAGTAAGGTTGCTAAGTACAGGGTATAATAAGATGGATGACAAAGCAGAGTGAAAAGTGGGTTAATCTTCTCAACCTAAGATTACTATGTGGATCAGAAATAATAATAGTAATAGTAAGGATAAGGATGAATAATCTCGGCCCAAGATTACTACGTGGATCAGAAATGTTACTTATCATTTGTGCACAAGTACTTTCGCATGCAAAAACTTTGAAGTATGAACATGATCGATTTCTTTTGACCTAAAATAGAGCGTGAAACATTCTAATTGATACAATATGTGTTCATTCTCAGTACAGTCCTGTCTATTCACATTTAATGCCTTCAATTGACTAAAACGGATTCGGCCATATGAGTTTGTTGAAGTCACACGGCACTGAATATGGCGAATACAGTGGTCGCGGCACGAAGAATCAATGCAGTATGCGATGGTGCATTATTGTGGTGCAAAAGCCAAGAGTTGTCTGCTCATAATCCCAAACTCTTTTTACGAATAGCTTGGCGCAAGCGGCGTATAATACTCAAATAGTATACCTTGTTGACAGTTTGGCCACTCGGAAGGATTTCGTAGTGCACCGCACCGCTATAATCGAAGAAAACTGTTAACATAACCATGATTTTTGACCTCTTTTGACGTGGTCTTTCGGCCGATTCATCGCCTGTTTCCGGGTTGTATGCAGAGATCCAAGACTCATCGCCAGTAATAATAAATATCATGATATCCTGATAGTCGCAAAGCATTGTCTCACCTACGTTAAGGCTGGTTGTCGAACAGAATTGAGTCATTTTGGAACCAATCGTGTTTTTACTTAAGCCCAAACAATCTTTCAAAATGATTTTTACTGATCCTTCTGATATTTCCACGATGCCAGTAAGATCTCTGGTTGTAAATCGTCGATTGGCGAGCGCATATTCCTTTGTTTTATTGACGTGTTGATCATCAGTTGATGTTAATGGCCGTTCTGGAGGTGCGTGAATAAGTTATAACAATCAAATGTTACCGATCGATGGATCTCACTTGGGCAGATGTTCGTTCTTTGTGTTACCCATAAACGTCTAAAAGTAGATCACCAGATACTCTTAGATCGACCAAGCATTTTGAGCTTACCACAAATACTTAAGGCAGTTAATATGAAACCGAAGTGCCTATGTTCGCCGTAGGTGTCTACCGAGATATTTCAATCTCACTCTGGCAATAGTCGAGTAATAAGAGAGAAAGTAATAAGATTTTGACAAAGAACATCCGACAAAATATTTGGCCGCACCGCAAGATTTGGGTTCCAAATTGCTTTGTCCTCAAAAGTGTTCAAGGCTAATTTCTCTCGAGAAAAAAAAACGTATTTGGCTTATAAAATCCGCAAAATACAATATTCAAAAATTGTCGATATTTTCTCTTTTTAGAAAACCATATTTAAAATAAAGATTTCGAATACTGCAATATTTCTTTTAAAAATTGACAAAGTTTAGAAAAATAATAGAAAACGACGAGAACATTTTACTAAACGAAACAGAGTTCTCAAACAAATCTTAAAGATAGGGATTCGCGAACTGACTGCCTCACTAGAAAATCTAACGAAATCATGTGATAAGCCATTTTTACCGCCGTACTGGTTATTCATCAATCATATATGGGTTTGTATACAATATTTCGTGCTTAACGCGAATCATAAGAGATAATTTTTAAGAGTACAAAAAAGTGGGTATTTGGAAAGTATAATGTAAGATTTCAGAGTATACCCTTTCAAAGCATTTATAAAACAAACTGTGTATCCTGACAATTAAATACATTTTTACCAACACAAAGACTACGTTGAATCAAACTTCCCAAATGTTTACCTTGACTAAAGAAATTCGCATCGATGTCGGTGTAATATGAGTTGGCGGTTGGATGATGTGGCGAGGAGTAGTCACCAACATAATTGGTGGCCATGTCATTGAAGTAGCCAATGCCGAGCGACGAGGCGGTAGGATTCGGTGAGTCAAGCAACGACGAAGCGGCTGTGCTCAAGCCAGACGTGCTGCCACCGAGGCCAGCAGCGGTCGCCGAGGCGCCGCCGGACGATGACGAGGAACTAACAGAGGCGCTGCCAGTGCTGCCACCCGACAAGCGATGATGCTGCGTCATCGACTGCAAACCTTGCTGCTGTAGGTGTTGTTGTTGCTGCTGTTGATGTTGCGGCGACTGTTGCTGATATTGATGCGTTTGCTGCTGATGCTGCGATTGAGGTTGCGCATGTTGTTGCTGCTGTTGATGCTGCTGCTGTTGCGTCTGATTGTGCTGGTGCGACTGTGGCAACGACAGCTGATGCGTCAGCGCGTGCGCAGCGTGCTGATGGTGGGCAGGCAAATGGTAAGAGGTGTAATTTTCATAGCTTTGCAGCACCATTTTTTGTGACGTTGATCGCTTCAACTGCTGCTGTGCCTGATACTGTTGCAATTGCAAATATTGCTGCTCCAGCTGATCCTGTTGCAGCTGTTGTTGGTGTTCTTGCTGTTGTTGTGTCGTAGCACTTAAGTAATTGTAATTTTGTACTGTATGACAATTGTTATTATTATTGTTGTTGTTGTTGTTGTTATTATTATTATTATTATTATTAATATATTTGTGTGCGCTGGTGGGGCTACGAGCCGCGTAACGCGCTTGCAATGCTTGTGGTGATAGCGATGGCGAAGAACAGGTCGACGATGTGTTCTTTATGGGCGACAGCAATTTGGGTGTTGTTGCCGGCGTCAATATCGTATATTTTGTTGGTGTGCTGCGTGCGTTACAAATGCCGTTACTGCTGCTACTCGTTGCTGTTGCTGCTGCCTTTGCTGTTGTCGAAATGGTGGAACCAACTAGGAACGCAGAGGGCGGCATGTCTTCACGTTTTCTTCTATGGCTGGGCAACGACGGCAATGAGAAATTTTCAAATTGTTTATTGGGAAATTGCTCGTCATTGACGTCGGCGTTTAGTTTGTGTGCGGCGATCGTTGTGAAGTCTTTGTCTTTCTCGCCGCTTTTAATTAAATGAATTGTTAATTTCGTTTTTGGGGCGGATTTGTGTTTCAGATTTTGCAAATAGTTAATATTGTATGCAATTGAGTGTGCTTCACTTTAATTGTTTCAATTAAGATTGCGTTTGCCAATTTATTTGTGTTTTTTTTGGGTTCTTGGGTTTGTGGTTTGGAAAGTTCGCACAAATTTTTGCGTTTAGGGGTTGCAATTTATTTGAAGACGCGTGTTTTTGTTGCTTGTTTGCGGGGATTTTTGTTTTTCATTTACTGTTAGCGCTTTTTATTTTGTTGTTCAAAATTAATCAATACATTCTTTAACATTTAGATATATACTGTTTTTTAATTTTTTATTATATTTCCAATGTTTTGAATATAAGTTGAATATATTTTAGTAAAGTTATTTTGTTAATTTTTTTATTAT
>NW_017537645.1:499056-504078 GCF_001853355.1 Bactrocera latifrons | reverse complement strand
TTCAGTTTTTTAAATTAAAATTTTTATTAATTATTTTCTAATAATTTTTTAATTTTTTGAACTGCCACTGCCATTGTTGCTTTTTGTTGAATTTTTTTGTTTTTAATTCTTTCTCGCCTTACAATTGCCGTCGGGATTATAAACGATCATGTCAGTCGATCGCTAATTATCACGTACACTTCGCCGTTAGCTGTTTTTGCATATACAAGCACATAAATATCCAACTTTATATGAAAACTTATACATAGTATATGTGTTGTTTTGCTTTTGAATTAAAGCGCGATAAAATTTTTTCCCAGAATCTACGATCAACGTTTTTATGAAAACAACACAACGTGTATTTATTTACTTTTATCAAATTTTGCTATTTTTCTGCGCATTAGATTCCTGCCATTCAGTTCACAGGCGATTGCAAGCCCACTACACGCGCACGATTTTACGCGTAAATAAAACAAAAAAAAAAAATGTCTTAAACAATTCTTTGCCATTCAGCGCACAAATCACTTGTTGCTTTTGTTTCTTTTTCTATATAGATCAGTATATAAAATTGTATACTTTTGCTATATCTGCTGTGTTTTTATTATGCTTTTAATCTCTAACCGCTCGCCACTTGTACGCTTTCGCCATAAATCACCAAGTTCGCACACTGGCGTACAAATGTTCGTCACACAGATCCTTAATGATCGCGATAATTCTTTCGTGAACGTTTTTAATATGCTTTTAGTTAATGCACTTGCTGAACCATTTACACAGTTAATAAATCTGCATGTTTGTTGGTTTTTGTTGTTTTGTATGCTAGTTGCTATTTGCTAACTGTGTTATTAAGCGATCCTCTGGCGCGATCTCACTTGTCAGCGTAATCCAGTCAATTAACGAATTTTCAACTCGAATTCACAGTCACCAAACCAAAGCATCAGTTAATGAATACGCACAACACTTTTGAATATCTATTGTAGTTTTTTTTTTTTCTTATTATTTCATACTCGCACTGATCGTACACATGTGCTTGTGTGTATGTGCGTGGTGCTGCCGTCTGTGGTTTCTACTACGTTTTTACGCTTGTGCCCGTCGAGGTATCGTCCGTACCGTACCTCTGTAACATTCGACATCCGTTTTACAACTGAAGTTGCTGCCTTTGGGTGTAGAAGTTGTTTGCGCTGGTGTATGCGCCGCCGCCGTCGCTGTCTTCAACGTCAACTTGCCTTTCTGCCTTGCCGCCACAAGCTGCTACTGTGCACCTAAATGCGCTCAATATCTGTGTTTGTTGTAATTGTAATTGCTTGTTGTTTGCTTGGTTTGCACTCTGTTAGCCGTGTTCATCGCCCGAACGCTCAATTGGTAGCAGTCGCCGTTGCTCTGAGTTCACTAATCGTACGCGAGCCCCTTTCTGTGTGTGTGTGTGCACTACCACCGCTTGTTGGTTGTTGGTGGTGGTTTTGCATTTGCTCCAACCGTCTGCTTATTGGTATTTGTGCATGCCCACACGACCGGAATGAACTTGAAAATGAATATTCACTCAAATCTCGTGTGCGGAGGAATTTCCCATGCTGACTCTCGGCCGTTTGAGTTGGATGGTTGTTGTGAGCGTTTGCGCTGTGTGTTTATTGGACATTAAGCGTTTGCCATACAAGTGGCAAATCGCTTGGTTATCTTCTTTGGTGCTTTAGCTTTTGTTGCTGGTGCTCTGATATCGCTATATGGATTTTGTCGGATTGCTCATTTCACTTCAGTGTGTTTGATTTGCATTGCAATCGGGATTTCATCTATGCCGTATGAGTGTTTCTATAGCTCATTTGCAAGTGAATATATATGTACATATGTATGAATGTACATAGTAAATACATACAGACATACATATGTGCGCATGTTTGTATGTAAATATTTTCTTATTATGTGTATATGGAAATATGCATTTTGAGGCAGACTGAAGTGAATAGCTATTACAAATGGCTATACTACTTTATATACATATATAAGACGATATTTTACTTTATTTTAGAAATTAAAAAATTTTTCAATTAAAAAAATTTACTTAGGTAGAAAAATTTAACAAAAATTCTTGATCCTTTTATTTTTACCGGGAGCAGTTTTGTAAATAATGCATCAAAAATTAATTGGATTAATATCGATAGTGTTTTTTTTTAATCTTAATTAGAAATAATTTTTAATAATAAATATCTAAATAATTTTTTTTAATACCGAATTAAAAATAAAATTCCAATTCCTAGCCAATTTAATTGAGTATAAAAAATATTAATCTCAAATAACGTAAATAATAAAAAGAATTACTGCCAACTTTTCAATTAAAATATTCAATTAAAAAAGTAAGGTTTTTGAATTCGAAATTTTTTCGCGCTTGCGTACATCATGTTTTTACCATCATCTTCCAGAACTTAGTGCAGTGGTCGGCAAACTTACACATTGAAAAGATTTGTAGTTTAGCAATTTTTAACACCGAATTCGACTTGAAAATTTTAACTTTTATACCGATTTTATTTTGTATTTTTATTTTACAAATTTTAATACCAAAAATTTTGGTTCAAAAATCCTGAAATTGAATATTTAAATTTTAATCCAAAATTTTTTTAATAAAAAAATATTTCTATAAAATTTACAAAATATATTTTTAATGAAACTAGACTTTTAAAAACTTTTTACTTGCTTATTCTTAAAAAAATAAAACTTTTGATTCCGATTTTGCAATTTAAAAAAATTTCAAATTTTAATCCTAAACATTTTAGATTAAAAATAAAGTTCTCAATTTCAATAATTGAATCATTCGATAGAGAAGACTGTAAGAACAGGATCGGAATACTTATTGGTCACTGTCGGGTGACGACACACGAACGCAGAATCGGGCTGACAGATCGAGAAGACTGCAGGAAATATCTAAAGCAAGGCAGCAGGGAAATAATGGAACACCTCTTGTGCACTCGACCCGCATTGACAGTCTGGGATACACTGGAGAAGGAGGTATCGATAGTAAAAGCACAGAGTCTGTTGAAACTTGGGTCAAACATAAACAACCTCAAGGATGACTACTACATGGATTTAGCAACTGAGCTCCATTTTGTATCGCAAAGGACCAAAACTGGTCTATGCGTGGCTCATTGGCCTACCAGACTAACCCAACCTAACACCCAACCTTATAAACAAACATAATATTTGTTGCTATTTTGGTACTGTTAACACTCATACGTGACTTTAAAACGTAAAGGAAATTCAAAACCGTTCCAAAATGGTTTTAAGAGAACTTGTAAGGTAAAGATGTGCAAAAGTATTTTATTTATGGAAATTATTAAAAAATAAGTAGTATTATTGGTTTAGTTTTTAAGACTATTGACTGACAATATCGTTGATTTATTATTAAATATAATTTTAGAAACATTTTAGGTGATAGAAAACAATTAAAAATATTATACAGCCAATACAATTAAAGTGAAAAAAAAATTCATATTTCAACGCATAACTTCGGTTGTGTTTACCGAGTACCTCAAGGGAATGTAATCTATGAGATAGTGACAAAGTTCAAAAGTAGCTTTTTTCAAAATTCTGTCGAATTGGCTGGTTCTTAGACATTGTATAGGGTTTAGTTCAAGTTACTGAACTGATCAGCTCAAAATCTCAATTAGGCCTATCCCAACATTACCTTAAATAATATTTTAATATATGCCACTTGATACAGACACCTTTAATCGAGAGCATTTAGCATACCCCAATATGTAAAAAGCAGCCGTAGTCCAAGTTTGAAGGTTTTGTTGTAAACCGGGCATATACATATGCACATGTGGAAATTTAATATGTAGCAAAGGTTTTGTTATTGCTGCCAATGTTGCCTTGAAGATGTCATTAAAAAAATTGTGGTTTATTTGTATAACTTCTGCTGTTAACTAAGCAATACAATGTAATATAATTGCTGAATATTAATTATTAAGTTATATGATTGAAAAAGCAAAAACAAATATAATTTTTCTATGTCAACATGTGTCTTTTTATGAACACTTTAAACACTTTTTAAAGGTATTAAATCGCCAATAGCTCAACCGGAAACAGATCAATATATAAATGTGCCTATTTAATGATACAAACTGTGTATATTTCTTAGGCGTGAACTTTCTAAAAACTTGAGACGAATTTTTTTGTGATTCAAATTGTAATCACATTGTAATTCCTTGCACTTCTTATGAAGCGCCACTTCCGCGTAATCAACTTTGTATGGAAATCTAATATGCATTTTGTAAATAATTAAATATTGGAGTGGAAAACAATTTATATTGGGACGTCTGAGCTTTTCAATTGATAAAAATGCACCGAGTGTTTTTACCAACGTAAAGTGTACAAAAGTATTCGCGAAAAACGCTTATCACGCATTGCTATGGCAATGGCGCCTTACATTAGATCTAAGAAAAAGCATTTAGAAATATGCATATTTCTATGATATTCAAATGAAGTGCAGCTGATATCGTTTTGTAATTAATTGGTACTTACATATAATAATTTTACTTAGAAAAACTCATATATTCACAAACCCCTATATATTGATTTATGATAACAGATAAAGTTTATGGCTTGCTAGGTCTAAGGTTTCAAATACTTGTTTTTTCTAACGGTCTATAAATACGAGCTTGTGAGGAATTGTTGTTGTTGTGGAAAAAAGTTGTTCGTATTGCTTCGAAAGGAAATTTATTATTTCAGTCTTCGTGGGAAAAATGACTTTTCGGAAAAAAACTTTGCTTGGAGAATATGAGTTTTTAGAAAAACAAACACTTTGTTGCATTTATAAGTTTTCATATAAAAAAGTCGTTTTTATAGATAATTCTATATTCAAAGAAATATATTGTAACTGATTATTATTATTTGTTTTTAACTATATTTGCTTCAATACGAAGGAAACAGCTGTAATTTTTTTTTTTTTTTATATAATATGAAGAAAAACAATTTTGCATTAAATTTAATAAATGTTTTCACAAAAAATTAGTATTTGCTAAGGAAAATTTATTTATTTCTGTTGAAATTGAATTT
>NW_017537645.1:496770-498611 GCF_001853355.1 Bactrocera latifrons | reverse complement strand
ATATTTAAGTTTATTAAGGAAACAAAATAATTCAAACATCCGTCCTTAAAGTTTCTTGATTTTAATAAACTTTTTTGACGGAAGTATTTTAAGCAAAAATAATATTTTTGAAAACAAATTATTGTTAAAAAATTTTCATTAATTCATAATAGTGTTGAATAGTACCAATGCTTCCAAGTTATAATATTACCAATTTGCAATATTTTCAGTTGAAAATCGATTGCTTCATTCTTTCTTTGAAAGCAAAAAGTTAATTTTTTTCTTTAAAGCTCAAAACAAACTTTGACCGAGCAATAATAAAACTGAAGACACCAAAAAGCTTCGAATCTCGCCTTTATAAGTTATTAATTTTCGTAAGTACTATTATTTTTATTATTATTATATTTATTTTAAATGATTATTACATTTATTTTTAATTATTATTCTTTTTTTTTAATTGCGAGGCAAATACTTAATTGGTTTCTTTTTTCTTTTAATTTTGAACTTAAAAACACTGAAAATATTTGTTGACGAATCCAGAATAAAACTGAAAAAGTTAAACGCTTGGAATCTTGACCTTGAAAATTATGAGTTTTCATTTTTGATATTTTCAGGTTACAAATTATATTATTTTACTTATTATTACTGCGTCAAATTTATTTATGTCTTTTCTAACCTAAAAAGCTGTATTGCGGTGAGAGGTATGTATATATAATGGAAGGGGCAAGAAAATTTATACTACTGCTAGCTATTGGTTTAAAACAAAGAAGACTGCACATATTGAAAAAAAAATTAAAAATTATTTTTATTATTATATTTTATTTATGTAAAAAATATTATATAGAAAGTAGGTTTATCAGAAAAATGAAAAAGTTCATAGAAAAAGAAAATAAGCAAAATATACGCATATTTCACGAATAAATAAATCCAAATATTATTTCACAAAATCAGCACAAAGGCTGTGTCAAATATCTTCGAATTGCATAAATCTTCGCACAAAAAATTACTATTTGGTGAGAGCACAAGAAAAGGCATTGGTTTCTTCAATGATACGCATCACGTGCACACATTCAAACATAGCTTTTTCAAATCTTAATTAATAAAACACAAACAACTATACATTTATTACGAGTATTTGTTAAGAAATGAGATAAATCAGTCGAAAATTATGCGCCACGCTATTCAAGAAACTCATTACTCAACGCAAATTTGCAAAAATTTTATGCAAAGAAAATTAAAAACGCCAAAATGGCACAAGGCAGCAGCAAAAAATCACAGAAATACATATGTAAATACAACAATAGTTCATTATGTGCGCGTGTGCGTGTGCCTGTGGGCTCACCATCGATCAACACACACAAGCAAGCCAGAGATTGTGCAAAGAAAACAGAAACTATTGCTTAATTAATGTCAATTCAACGCAAAAAACGCTAGCATAGTTCAAACTTTTTAAGCACAAATTAATTTTACAAAAGCAAAAGCAAACGAGTAGCAGAAGAAAATCATCAGCGGCGCATGAACAGCCCAGCAAACATATTGGCAAGCGTTTTGTAAATTAAGATTGCAGCAAGCTTGCATAAATAAGAGTTTTGCGAATGTCGTTGACAATTTGTTTGCAAATGCAAGTGTTTTGCGAACGTCGTTGACAATTTACTTGCAAATGCAAGAGTTTTGCGAACGTCGTTGACAATTTGCTTGCAAATGCAAGTGTTTCATAAATTTAAGCAAAACGTGTAGTTCTCGCCGMAAAAGATTGTGCTAATAAGTTGTGTTAATAAATTATATAAAATTGTTCTTAAAGTTGTTAAATTGAGTGCGTTTGATACTTGTAATTATCATTTGCTATTAAAAAAGGTAATAAT
>NW_017537645.1:490664-496125 GCF_001853355.1 Bactrocera latifrons | reverse complement strand
TTTTATAAGCATTTAGAAAACGTGTAATTACGTTACTTAAAAAACATGTTTTGCAATTGTCTTTTAAACGCTTATAAAGTTGGGTCCTTTTCGATTATAAACCCCTTGCTTTGATGTCTTTTGTWAAGGTCACAGCAGCGTTTTATAAGTGTTTTGCTTACATTTGAACGCTTACAAAACGCTTATTTTTATATGTAAATGCTGGCTGGGAGGCCAAACATTGCTTATAGCGACTTATGTACGAACACTCACGAGTACGTATGTATGTATGTATGTATGTGTGTTGCTACTTTTCTGCGCGAAATTTGTGTAGATCAAATGGCGATACATAAGAGTGCTGAGCTGCCCAAACCAAAACCAAACCAAATCAAATATAACCGAAGCAAAGCAAAAAAATCAAACTGAATAACATTAAGAGCAAACCACTACAACAACAAAGAAAAAAAATTATAAATATGAAAAAATGGTAATTTCGAATGTACCAAAATGTGGGTAGATCATCAGCGCTGCTGCCACGTTCATCAATGCGGCGAACGCGAGCTTTTTTCAACATACCACATGCTATACATTTGTATATATGTATGTATGCATATAAAAAAAAATATGTACACATCCATATAAACAACAAGAAAGGCGAGTGCACAAGCGAGAAGACGCAAAAAATTCAAAAAATATAGCTTGCTCATATAAGGCACAAAATAAAAAGTCTCTACTGAAATCGGTTTATGCTCTAGCAAAGTCGACTTGAACGAGACAAGAGTAAGAAATAGCAACAAAAAAACAAAAAAAAAAAACAAAAAAAATGGAATGTAAATACTTATATACTATATATAGTAAAATGTCGAAGCCGCATTAGCTATGATGGGCCAGTCGGCGCAAATGATCTGCCAAGATCGTCGTCACGATCACTCACATGCATAATTGTACGGCGATTGGTTAAGGCGCGTTACCCACTTCGGTCACAGTTCCCACAAAACATGACAGGCGTACAAGCTATACACATTATGTGCTACATATGTACTATACATACATACATATGTATTTGTATCAACCTACTTATGCTCACATCGAACGCTATAGATCGTCGTATCAAGCGCAAACAGATCACAAGATCGGCTGCTGGAGACAGTGCGACATGGTTATGCGAACTGAATGTTTGAATGGGTTTATATGCATACATGTGTGAGGGAATGAACGCACGAATAAGTCGAATAATACTCTAATGGCATTTGCTGACGGTCCGGTTCACATATGCGCTTACCCACCATACATACATACGCACATTTATTAAGGCGTTTTTGAGTGGGCGCCAAAGCAATTCGAATTGGCTGGCTATTCGCTGTCGATGATCGTTTTCTGGTTTTCTGTTTTTTACAGTTTTTGTTTTTAGCAATCTAAGCTGCTGCAAGCAATATTGCTACGACGCAGTTAAGCAATGGCGCAGCATTTAGTTATACATATAAACATATTCCAATATTTATATTTGCAAATGTTTGCTTGTTGTGTTCGTGTAGTTGCTTTTCGATTTTCGAAATGGCGTCTTGGTAGCCGCGGCTGCTAACGGGTGCCGTTCGATATGGCAGCCAGCATATGCTGCGAGGGCAACGCTTGCAGCAATAAAGTAATCGATTTTACTACCAACAAATTAATGCATTTTTTGCATGAAAACATGTGACAATATATTGTAATAAAAATAATAAAAAATAAAAAATTCAAAAAAATCGTGTCGAAACACTTATCAGAGGCAAGCATGACAAAAAGTTAATAGAAAAAAATTATTAGCTCTTTACTAGCAAACAAGCTTTTAAAATTTAAAAAAATCTATATGGGGTTTAGTCTAAGACTCGTATATCATTGGTACAATGAAATATTGTAACTTCCGTTTCTTTAGCAATGTCGAGCAATTGTATGAGAGGTTTTGTTATTCGAAAAGACTTAGAAAGTGACAAAACAGCACTTAAACTTTCGTGTTTTCGAATTTCAATGCAAAACTTTCAAGCGTGTAATGATATTCGTGATTAGGAGAGGAGAAGAAAAGGAGCTCTTTCATTGAAGTGTCGAATGAAGTACACTTATGAAGCTATTTGAGTATAATTTTGCTAAATTATGCATATTTTGTGTGAAAGCTTCCTCGGAAGCAATGCTTTAAAGCTTTTCTTGAGCTTTTGCAATTATAGGAACATGTTCTGGTGTCTTTATTAGACCATTATGTTTCAAGGTGACATAAAAAAGTTTTTGAATAAAAGCTTTCTCGGAAGCTATGTTGTAAAAGCTTTTTTCGAAATTTTGCAACTATAGAAATATCTTTAGGTGACTTTGTTAGATCATTACGATTCAAAGTGACATAAAAAAGTCTTTTGGTGACAGCTTCCTCGAAAGCATTTGTTGAACTTTTACAATTATAGCAATATCCATTACCAAAGTGCCAAAAAAGTGAGGATATCTCAATTTTCTCCTCTATATGAGTACTTATTGAATAAATAGCTCTACACTCGAACTGATTTCATTTAACTCGAAATCATACGAATATTTGGGATGCCTACAAGACTAACGTATATACAGATATCCGCCGGTTTTATTTATTGAAATTAACATGTTTTAAGTGAGAGCTACTTTGAAAGTTTTGTTTCAAAAGCTTTTATTGTAGAATATCAACTATAGAAAAAACTTCATGAGCTCTTATCGGGTCATTGCATTACAAAGTGAAATAAAAAGTGTGGGTATCTCAATTTTCTCCTCTATATTGGTATTTATTCTATATAAAGCTGTATTCGATAAATACAGTAACCGATATGTATTTATTTTTAGTTAATTTTTTTATAAATTATATTATATGTTTACAGTTTGTAGAACAACAATTAAAATTTATGGGAAATTCTCATGAAAATCAAGAGCTCTGAATGAAATTTCATTTCTTAGTTAAACCACAAATAAGTACGTTATACTTCAAGAGAATTGGATTCGTTTCCGCTGTTCACGTAAATTACTTATAAATCCATTAAAACTTTTTTCTCATCGAGTTAAAAATTAGTCGCTTGCATTTAAATTTGTTTTATGTGCATAACTGTGAAGCTATAAATTCGCCGAATGAAGTATGCCCTTAAACGGAAATATATCATAATCGCCAAAGCAAGTGTTTGGAATGACTGACGTGAGGCACAGACAAAGTTGACCAAAATTAAAAAGAAAAAAATTATGGTTATATTTAAAAAAAAGTATAGAAAAAAGATATAAAGCATGTAAAAAAAGAACACTTAAAAATAAATTATAAAAATATTGAAAAATAAAATAAATAAAAAAAGTTAAAATAAATTTTTTTTTTAAATATTTTTTTTTTTAATATGAAAAGCTACCAGTGATTGATTGTATATGAAAACCACGCACATCTACATACAAAAACAGCCAAATAAATAATAAAAGGCTTAAGTATGTACATACGTTGAAGAATCAGCCGCTGCGCACGTCAAACGTTTAATGAACTTAGCAGCCGTGCCAAATATGGCAGGTCCTTACCAACCATTAAGTGCGCATGCGTGCGTGTGTGTGTATGTACGCGCGACTACAATTCGCCAATAATAAATGAGTAGTCCAAAATTATAAATAACTATAAAAACAACGAAAAAAATAAAAACGACAACAACAACAGCGACCAAGCGCGCAATAACGATCAATCAAATCAACGGCACACGCTACATTCACCGGCTTTGCAGGCCTACAATTGCAGAAGTTCTTAAAATTCAAAATACGCAGGCGCAAGCAACAACAACAAACACACAAAGCAGTTAACAACAGGCAGAAAGGCAAGAGGTGACGCGCGTTCTCTGTAAATCATATTTTAATTCGATTTTTTTTTCCTTAATAATATTTATTGTTATATTTTTCGTGTAGTGTCATCAAATTACAAAAACGGAAATACAAAACAATATAATACAAAATGAAAAGAATTAAAAAGTAAAACAACAACGATCGCGTTGCTCGCTGAACGCTGGTGGCAACCACAAGCGGTAAGTGGCAGCGTATACCACTTGTCTTTGGCCGCAGTTATCTGCTGCAGACAGTTTATAAAACAAAAAAAAAATAAAAAAATAAAGAACAGCAAAACAATAACAACAAACCGTATATATGAGAATAAGCCGAAAATTACAAAACAAAAATAATCGAAAAAAAACATTTTGGGTACTCAAAAATCGAAAAAGAACCCAACGCTACGTTTCCGGTTGGAGCACGTGCGTATTTCGAATGCGGCTTAAAGCACAGCACAAAAACAGCCGAAACACAATCACAGCGCGCGGCACGCACACCGGAATACGGAACCAGCTCGTTCGCTTATAACACACAGCTGCAAGCCATAACAACAACAACAAGCAACCAATTGCAAGCCAAAGAACGAAAGACAAGCGAAGATCGCTTTGGGGCTGCCGCCCTCAAGCGATGAATTCAAAAATTTTTCAAGTGACACTAAAGACTTAGAACTACATAGATTTCAGCTAAGCTACAGCCACTCAAGCGTGGCATAAAAAATTTTCAAATGTAGTAGGCAGACACTGAAATTACATAGAAATTAAAAAGCTGTAAAAGTAAGGCGATCATCCAGATACAGTGATCGCTGATCGATGCAACGTATAGTTTCGGCTGCACGTGCGTGCCCGCTGAAAGCAGTCTTCTTCAAACAACCAAAAAAAATGAACGTAATGAATGTAAAAAATCAACAACAGCAACAGCAACAGCAACTTTAGACAAATCAGTGAAAAGCATATTTCATAGGGTTAACTCAAGTAGATGCGACAATAAGCAACGCTGCAGCTGACGCCGCATACGCACGAGCGCTACAACGAATGAGTGAGCGCGCACTAGCGCAGGGGGCGGCACTTGAACATCATCGGCATTGTGACAAAAGCACCGCTTAACATAATAATTAAAGCGGGAAAGTCTATAGGAAAACATACGCTTGTATATAAGCATATATAGTATGTAGCCGAGCGCATAGGCCACCAACCGCCAGCGTTTGTTGGTGAGCGGTAGAGTTGAATATGAAATTAATGGTGTGTGCCAAAGGCTAATGCCTGCATACGAATTAGGGTGCGATTTTTTGTTGATTCGTTGCTGTTCGTTGAGTTCTTTTTCGGTTGACATGGCTTGATTGTTTGGATGTCTGTGTGCTGGGTCGTAAGGGTTTTCGTTGATGAAGTGTTGGAACACTTGCGTTAATTTGAATGCTTGAGTGTTTAAAAACATTGAAAAAGAATATAAGCACTAGCGATTTGGGATGTGCTCATAATTTTTCGGGAAATTGTTGTTGTATTGTTTTTTGAGTTTATCGGTTGTCTTTGGTTCGCTTAGGTCGTGCCGTCCATTTTGTTGTGTTCAACGAAATTGGTAATATTTTTTTGTTAAATAATACGACTGAATAACAAGCAAAATACTGAGTGTTTTTTTTTATTAAATAAAATATTTTTTTATT